>NC_142871.1:80943750-81095875 GCF_051225735.1 Oryctolagus cuniculus | reverse complement strand
TAGAGCACCAAGCTTTCACACTAACAAGATTTTTTTTTGAGAAATGTGGCATAATAAGGAAGAAAATACACCCTTAGAATTTTGAAAGACCAGAGGTATTATACACCAATAAACTTAAAAATAAAATATATTTACTATGGTATTATTATAATCTATAAACTCTGAAGCATTTTTTTTTTTAAAAAATAAATTCTTCTTGCTCTTAAAGATGTCGTTTACATTGATTTTCCTTTTTCCTATTAGCACAAAGCTGATACTGAGATGTATTCATTTGGATTTTTCTGTTTTACATGACATGTGTTAATAATTTTTTAACCAAGCTAGCTTCCATATTTTTATCATACTCTTAAATAAAAATATTTATCCACCACACTTTCTGTCTTCTGTCTTTTAATTGAGTCAACACTGCTCTGTAGCTGTGCTGCAGAGGGTTCAGAAACTTACTTCTCCAGGGTGCTATTTCAGATTCAGAACCTCAGAAATCAGTCTTCATATTTTATGCTATGACTTCTCGTGAATTACTCCATCTACTGAATACCTCCTCCTTATTTCGAAGTCATTGAGTGGTATTTTATGTCTCCCAAGGCCACTGGAGCTTCTTTTCTCAAGATGATCTGTACATGATGCAGTGTCTCACTCAGATGTCGGAAATGTTTTGTTCATTAATAGCAGACACCCTCTAAATGGTGATTCACAAAGCGGAAGGGCATGGATCCCTGGGTTACACTGTGGGAAGAGTGTGTGAACGTGTGGGTGAGGGGGTGGACTGGACTGTGCATTTTGAGAAAGCATACTCAATATGCTTACTCCATATTCTACATTACACAAACTATCAGTATAATGCAGAATAAAATCTTAGCAGGTAGGAATATGCAAAAGATAGAGTAAAAAACACTTGAGGGGGTTTGATTTAAAATGAATCAACAGCTACTCTGGGGCAAGGAGTTGATCATTAACTGACACAGAGGTAATAGCTTATGTGAGCTGCATGTTATTATTTTGTGGCATTAAGTTGTTTCTTCACAACTGCCTTAATAGGACATATTTATAAATATGTATCTGCAAGCATGCCATTGGAAAATTGAAATATTGTACAAATTAGTTAGGCTGTTATATCTACTGTGTGATATAATTCTCCAATGCAGATTTTTGGTTTCTCTTGGCTGATATCATATTCCTGGGTCATCTGAAACCAGCTACTGTGTATTCAGAAGATATAAATCAAGGTTACCAAGAAGAACACTATAGGAAGATAAATCTTCTTTAAGAACAGGAAAAATCATTTGATTACTCAAAAGTAAAACAGAAAACATTGTTTAAATTTATGTCCTAATACTACTTTTCCAAAATATTAGCAAAATTTGCAATCAAATTTTACTGGCTTTTTCTTTTTATGCTATTTTTATCCAAGACTTGAGTCTTACAGCTCTTTGCATCTTTTATTTTGAAGAGCCTTCTTTTTTGCAGATCTATTTTTTATTCCAAAAGCAGAGTTACATAGAAGTAGAGGCAGAGAGAGAGAGAGAGAGAGAGAGAGAGCACTTCCATCCATTGGTTCACTTCCCAAAATGCCACAATGGCCAGAGTTGGGCTGATCCGAAGCCAGCAGCCAGGAGCTTCTTCTGGCTCTCCCATGTGGGTGCAGAGGCCCAAGGAATTGGACCATCTTCTGCTGCTTTCATAGGTGCATTAGCAGGGAGCTGGATCAGAAATGGAGCAGCTGGGACTTGAACCAGTGCCCATATAGGATGCCAACACTGCAGGCAGTAGCTTTACCCACTAAAGCACAGCAACTTCTGGACATAAGTTAGCCTGCATATCAGGGGTCATAAAATGAGTGATGATAGTTAATACTTAAATAGTTATCAGTAAGAAGCTGTAAAGAGAAGAAAACTTTTTGTGGGAAATTTTTGAAATAATTGGATTGAAAGATGTAAATTACCTTTTATATTTATTTATCACTCTAATATATTACCATACTTAGCCATTTTTTCTTAAAATGAAAAAGCATCAGCCAGCGCCATGGCTCACTTGACTAATCCTCTGCCTGTGGCACCAGTATTCTGGGTTCTAGTCCTGGTTGGGGCGCCGGATTCTGTCCCCGTTGCTCCTCTTCCAGTCCAGCTCTCTGCTGTGGCCCGGGAGGGCAGTGGAGGATGGCCCAAGTGCTTGGGCTCTGCACCCACATGGGAGACCAGGAGGAAGCATCTGGCTCCTGGCTTTGGATTGGCGCAGCACTGGCTGTAGCAGCCATTTGGGGGGTGAGCCAATAGAAGGAAGACCTTTTTCTCTGTCTCTCTCTCTCTCACTGTCTAACTCTGCCTGTCAAAAAAATAGAAAAGAAAAGAAAAGAAAAGAAAAAGCATTCTTTTTTTTTTTTTTGCTTTCAAACTTTTATTTAATGAATATAAATTTCCAAAGTACAGAATATGGATTACAATGGCTTCCCCCACCCCATAACGTCCCTCCCACCCGCAACCCTCCCCTTGCCCACTCACTCTCCCCTTCCATTCACATCAAGATTCATTTTCAATTCTCTTTATATACAGAAGATCAGTTTAGCATACATTAAGTAAAGATTTCAAAAGTTTGCTCCCACACAGAAACATAAAGTGAAAAATACTGTTTGAGTACTAGTTATAGCATTACATCTCAATGTACAGCACACTAAGGACAAAGATCCTACATGAGGAGTAAGTGCACAGTGACTCTTTTTGTTGACTTAACACTTTGACACTCTTGTTTATGGCCTCAGTAATCACCCTAGGCTCTTGTCATGAGCTGCCAAGGTTATGGAAGACCCCTGAGTTCAAATGACTCTGATCATATTTAGATAAGGCCATGGTCAAAGTGGAAGTTCTCTCCTCCCTTCAGAGAAAGGTACCTCCTTCTTTGATGACCCATTCTTTCCACTGGGATCTCACTCACAGAGATCTTTCATTTAGGTTTTTTAATTTTCCCCAGAGTGTCTTGGCTTTCCATGCCTGAAATACTCTCATGGGCTTTTCAGCCAGATCCGCATGCCTTAAGGGCTGATTCTGAGGCCAGAGTGCTGTTTAGGACATCTGCCATTCTATGGGTCTGCTGTGTATCTCACTTCCCATGTTGGACCATTCTCTCCCTTTTTTATACTATCAGCTAGTATTTGGAGACACTATTCTTGTTTCTGTGATCCCTTTGGTTCTTAGTCTTATCATTATGATCAATTGTGAACAGAAATTGATCACTGGGACTAGTGAGATGGCATTGGTACATGCCACCTTGATGGGATTGAATTGGAATCCCCTGGTATGTTTCTAACTCTACTGTTTGAGGTAAGTCAGCTTGAGCATGTCCCAAACTGCACATCTCTTCCCTCTCTTATTCCCACTCTTACATTTCTTTAAAAGTATATAGTTTAAGAGTAAATCTCACCATAATGATCAAATTTGTTATTCTTGAGTATCTATCTCTGAATATATATTTATATATATGAATATATATTAACATAAAAATTTAATGTATATAAAATATTTTACATACTTTATTCATATATATACGCATTTATGTAGAAATGTCTACAGTGTAACATACTTATATTGAACATGTGTATGCTTAAATAAATGTTATGTATATGTAAATACATTCTTAGTATCTTGGGACAATTTGACATTTTTTAAAAAAGTTTATTTCTTACTTGTATGATTTCATGTTTTCCCATTGGAAATTTACCCAGATGTAGTATTAGCATATATTTCTTTGCAAACACAGTATAAAGATTAAAATAGACACATCTTTTTCATTAAATTAAATTATTTGCCATCCAGTCATTTAAAGGACTGGTTTGTCTTCTTTAAAAATATAATGAATAACAAATGAACACCAATGATCACTTGATTATATCAAATTTATTAGCCATTCAGACGGAATTAATATATGGAATAACATAATTTAAAATATTAGGTATACTGACCTTCATAAGTGACACACTTTACTTTTCTACCTTGGAGATTAACTAATTTCTCTATGTAAAATATTATCACAAAAGGAAATATTTTTAAGTTAGGATTGATTGGAAAAGGAGAAGAGAGAATTGACAATCTGACTTTTTAGGTTTAGAAAAATATTTTTCCTATAACCAAAAAAACATTGTTTTGCTTCAAATGTTTTGATAACTAAAAATAATAATTACTTATTCATGATTTGTTAATCAACCTTCTCCTTTAAGATGTAAATTCAGTGAACAGGCAGGCAGTCTAGCTACCCTGGAGGGGGCTGCCTGTTAGGACATCACTGTGGTCTCTATTCCAAGAGGGCAGTCAGCCTGGAAGAGGAGCTTCTACTGCATCCTTCTTTGAGAAATGCATTTAATCACTTGAGCCCTCAAACCTCCATTTTGCTCCCAGAGCTGAGGCTGCCTCATAACTCTGTGAACAGGAAGCCTTTTCTGGACACGCAAGCTCAAAGGAACTCTCGGTTTTCAGACTTTGTCCAAAGGTCAAGTTGGGACTTTAAAGCTCATCTCTTCCTGGGATTGTATCTCAGTGGACATGGTTCTTCATAAATCAAATGAAGGTCGATCAGATGTGTCTATGTGACACTCCTATATTGGAGATGCAAGACTAGAAAGCTACTTTTTGAAATAAGAGTTGATTTATAATGGAATGTTCCACCATTACCCAGTCCCAACTACATGGCCATGTTCCATCCCTGATCCTGCTGAAAGGGAATATTTCAAAAATCAGGTTTCCAATCCCATGGTCTCATCCCTGCAGCCATAACTGGTGGATAATGTGTGGTCATCCTACCCAAGTCCAGCTTACACATGTATCTAAACAGACATACACATAAAATAAATTAATGGTAAGAAGCCCTCTCTTTCAATTGAAACTAAGGCAAGGAGCCTATAGCAAGATGGTTGAGGTTACATTCTCTTATATAGACACAGGCAAGTGAAACTAAGTCCAGTGTATTCATTTTCTATTGTTTCTGTGACAAATTACAACAAACTTACTGGATAAAAACAACAAAAATTTATTCTCACACAGCTCGAAGGTTAGTTATCCTAGCAAATTTCACTGGACTGAAACCAAAATGTCTGCAGAGCCTCAGTCCCTTCAGAGGCTCTAGGAGAGCCTGTTTCCTTGCCCCTTTCGGCTGCAAGCTTGGCATTCTGTAGCCCATGGTCGCTTTCTCCATCTGTGAAGCTCTGCTTTCATCAGCAGCTCACTTTTGTCTCCCTGCTCTTCTGTCGCTCTCTTACAAGGATCCTGATGATTACGGTGGAGTCACCTGGTTAATCTCAGGTAATCTATCTCAAGATAGCACATCTACAAAAATCTCTTGCCATCTAAGGTAAGATGCATGGGTTCTGGAGATTAAGACATGAGCATCTCGAGAGGTCTTTATTCAGCCCACTACCCCAGATAATGTCCACTCCAAGTTATAAAGGATCCAACATTATGAGTTAGCAAACTATATAGGATGGAAGACACACATGGAGAAAATAGAGAACAGATATGTGAAAGGGAAGGGCAGGGATGGCCACTGGGAAGTCCATGGGCTCCTATAGCTAGAGACCTCCAGATCTTGATGTTCCTAATACCTTATGGTCAGCTCTATCTCTGTAAATATTCTGGAAATAAACTGCTGCTAGAGATAAGCTGAGGTCTTCAATATTTTGAAGAGGAAGTGGCACATTTGTGATGCTTTTCCACAAAATTAGATGGTAGGTAAGGAAATGTTTTCTGATAGTCTAGCACATCTCAAATAATTATTTTACTTCCTTTCTAAGACAACTGGTGCTTTTTTTTCCTTTTGAATTTTAAATAGTAACAGCTATATTTGATAAAGAGAGCCCTGCTAATGGGAAAGAAAACTTTTGTTCTTAGTAGCTGTGAGACACTAGAAAAATCATCTGGGCTGAAAGTGTTTCTTATTTTCCTTACAGGTGTAGTGGGAACAATCATACTTATCTTAATGCATTTTTTAATTTTTTTAATTTTACATAAAGCTTTTATTTAATAAATATAAATTTCATAGGTACATCTTTTGGATTATAATAGTCCTTCCCTGCATATTCACTCTCCACATCCAAACCATCCTACTCCCTACTCCCTCTCCCATTCCATTATTCATTAAGATTCATTTTTAATTATCTTTATATACAGAAGATCAACTCTATACTAAGTAAAGATTTCAACAGTTTGCACCCACACAGAAACACAACATATAAAGTTCTGTTTGAAATCTAGTTTTGTTGTTAATTCTCATAGTACAACTCATTAAGAACAGAGATCCTACATGGGGAGCAAGTGCACAGCGACTCCTGTTGTTGATTTAACAATTGACACTCTTATTTATGATGTCAGTGATCACCCAAGGCTCTTGTCATGAGCTGCCAAGGCTATGGAAGCCTCTTAAGCCCACAAACTCTGACATTATTTAGACAGGGCAATAATCAAAGTGGTAGTTCTGTCCTCCCTTCAGAGAAAGGTACCTCCTTCTTTGATGGCCCGTTCTTTCAACCAGGATCTCACTCACGAAGGTCTTTCATGTAGGTCATTTATTTTTTCTCCACAGGCAGAGTTAGACAGAGAGAGAGACAGAGAGAAAAGTCTTACTTCCGTTGGTTCACCCCCTAAATGGCTGCTATGGCCCGTGCTCTGTGGCAATCCAAAGCCAGGAGCTAGGTGTCTCCTCCTGGTCTCCCATGCGGGTACAGGGCCCAAACGCTTGGGCCATCCTCCACTGCCTTCCCATGCCACAGCAGAGAGCTGGACTGGAAGAGGAGCAACTGGGACAGAATCTGGCACCCCAATCGGGACTAGAACCCAGAATACCAGTGCCACAGACGGCTGATTAGCCTTGTGAGCCCCGGGGGCCAGCCAGTAGGTCATTTTTTGCCACAGTGTCTTGGCTTTCCTATAAAGATAGGAATAAGTGTTAAAAGGATCACATAATTAAGACCAGATTTTTATGAGAATTATGTGTTGATGAGCATGAAAATCATTTGAAATCATAAAGAGCTACTGCTCTTCAGTAAGACTGACATAGAAGGGGCCATCACTGTGACATAGCTGGTAAAGCTGCTGTCTATGATGCTGGCATCCGATATGGGCACCAGTTCATGTCCTGGCTGCTCCACTTCTGATTCAGCTCCCTGCTAATGCCCTGGGATGATGGCCAGTGGAAGATGGCCCAAGTGGTTGGGACCCTGATATCCATGTGGGAGACCTGATGAAGCTCCTGGCTCCTGGCTTCAGCCTGAAACAGCCCTGACCATTGCAGCCATCTGAATGGAAGATATCTTACTCTCTTTCTCTCTCTCCCTAGACCCACCATGTTTGCAAGTGTGTGTGCGTGTGTGTGTGAGTGTGTATGTGTGTGTGTTTCCCTCTCTATTGAACTCTTTCAAGTAAATAAATCAATCTTTTATTACAAAAACAGAGTTGACATGGAAACCTTGCTGATAGATTAATCAGATTTTGGAGGTACAGCAAAAATCCTCCAAAATGTTATATATATTCTTGATAAGCACCAAAAAGAAGCCCTATTGGGATACTGCAATTCTTTAAAAAGGGTTGTAGATAAATGAAATTGGAAATCCGAGGAAGAAAGAAATTGAGAGAATCTGTAAATGACAAAGCTCAAATTTGATTTATGGTGTGTAATCATTTGCCACAAAATTGTGTATGGGATAGGTGTATAAGGGCTCTGTTCAGCTTACAGGTTTACAGTGATTTTACTCGTAGCTCAAATAATGGAATCAGCAGTTGCCTCCTGTGAGAGTATACTTGTGCTATAATTTTTTAGATCAAGTAAAATGTCTGAATTCGTGATGATTCTCATTTGCCTGTATTTAAAACTTGAAAAGAAAATGAGAAACATCAAGAAATCAGACCAGTGTAGTCTATCCAAAAGGAGAGAAGCACTTGGAAGTGAATGGAACAATCTTATTCTACTCCAGTAGAAAAGAAAAGCGTTTTGTCTTTGTCTGTTTGAGAAAATGGGCATCCAGGATTTCCTTGTGAGCATGAAGACCCAGGACTGTAGGCGTCAGCCAAAATGAGGCTTAGGACATTAAATCTGTGATGAAAATTCTAGAATTTACATAAAAACTCCTGACATAATCTTGGCATTGATAAAAATGTCCAGCTGAGTGAAGGCAGCAGGCTGATCAGCTCTCAGGAAAGACCTAGTGAAAGCCAAGCTTACTATCCTCTACTTAGAACAGTCATATCAGTGCATTTGCCTATTAATAGTTGAATCTAAACAGGATTTATTGACTTTAAATAGATGAAAATATTACGATAAACATCACAAGCATTACAAAATACAATAGATGTTTTGTTTGCTTATGATTTATTTATGCTTAAAATTTACATACTTTTTTTTCCCAAAGACATATTTTATTTTATTTGAAAAGCAGAGTTAGAGACACACACACACAGAGAGAGAGAGAGAGAGAGAGAAGGAGAGAGAGAGAGAGATCTTCCATCCACTGGTTCACTCCCCAAATGGCTGAAGTGGCTGTGACTGGGCCAGGCTGAAGCCACTGGCCATCATCCCAGGGCATTAGCAGGGAGCTGAATCAGAAGTGGAGCAGCCAGGACATGAACTGGTGCCCATATCGGATGCCAGCATAATAGACAGCAGCTTTACCAGCTATGTCACAGTGATGGCCCCTTCTATGTCAGTCTTACTGAAGAGCAGTAGCTCTTTATGATTTCAAATGATTTTCATGCTCATCAACACATAATTCTCATAAAAATCTGGTCTTAATTATGTGATCCTTTTAACACTTATTCCTATCTTTATAGGAAAGCCAAGACACTGTGGCAAAAAATGACCTACAGGATTCCACCTTCTGGGTACAAAATCTTCATTGTATTGATGCTAAGGATATTTCAGAGTGCAGATTCATTTAGAGAGTTCTGGAACACTGGTTCATATAAATTACTAATAATGAAACGTTCACTGAAAAGCCACTCCATTATCCTGTCCAGTTTTTGATTGTTGCTCTTTTTGTAAGAAAGTGTAAGACATAAATAACCTAAGACAAAGTTACAGAGTACTTCTGAAAGTTCATCAGAGAGGAGTATTATAAAACAAACTACACATGGATTTCAAAAATTTGAATCAAAAAAGTGTATCTTTTACTTTCATTTCTTGAAGTCCTCATATTTATTCACATTGAAAGTGATGGAATGAATGTTTGTGTTCCCTGAACTCATATGTTGAAGCTTTAACCTCCCAGTGTGTCTACATTAGGAAATGGGATATTTAAGGAAGTAATTCAGATTTAATAAGGTCGTAAGAGTGGGACCCTGGTCTACTAGGATGTGTCCTTAAATGAAGAGACACCAGAAAGCTTGTTGTGCTTTGTCTATACCGTGTGAGGACATAAGATGGTGGCCGTCAGCAATCCAACACTACTTGTATCTTAATCTTGGGTTTCCAGTTTCCAAACTGTGAGAAATAAATTTCTCCTGTTGAAGCTATCTGTGATGTTTTGTTATAGCAGCCTGAGAAGTTTAAGACAGTGAGTGGACTCACCGGCTGCCTGTATGATGAGACATGAAAGTATCAAGTGAGCTGGTAGTTACCTTCGAGTAGTAAATCCTAATATATTTTACCATTTAAGGTACTTTTTGCCTATTAATAGTTGAATCTAAACAGGATTTATTGACTTTAAATAGATGAAAATATTACAATAAACATCACAAGCATTACAAAATACAATAGATGTTTTGTTTGCTTATGATTTATTTATGCTTAAAATTTACATACTTTCTTTTCCCAAAGACATATTTTATTTTATTTGAAAAGCAGAGTTAGAGACACACACACAGAGAGAGAGAGAGAGAGAGAGAAGGAGAGAGAGAGAGAGATCTTCCATCCACTGGTTCACTCCCCAAATGGCTGAAGTGGCTGTGACTGGGCCAGGCTGAAGCCAGGAGCCCATAGCTTCTTCCAGGTCTCCCACGTGGGTGCAGAAACCCAAGCACTTGGACTATCTTCCACTGCTTTCCCAGGTGCATTAGCAGGGAGCTGGATGGGAAATGGAGCAGCCGGGACAGGACATTGTGTATATGGGATACTGGTGCTGCAGAGAGCAGCTTAACCCTATATGCCACAATGTCCTCCCTACATGCTTATTTTCTGACCCATTTTTTCTCATCAAGGAAACAGGAAAAAGAAGTACCTATGAAATATGCCATATTTCTGCAATTTCATATTAAGTATCTAAGAAACAATTGCAGGAAAACAGGGAAGTTCTATTTCATTTGGAATTATTCAGGAAGAGACATTATCATATGATCTCAAGTCGCGCAGGTAAGGTTTGTGCAGTGTATAGGATGGTGGGAAAGAAACACGCACAGCCTAATAACTAATAGTCCTCGTGGGGAATTGGAGCATTTATCAGAATCTCTCAGCAGTTCTGAGTCTGCCACTCAGGTGCCTGTCGCTTTCCTCAGCATCTCGGTTCTTGCCCTCTCAACATCACCCATTGAACCCACAGTGCTCTTGTCTTCTTCCAGCTCATCTCTCATTGTGGCTCTTAGTAACATTTCACCTGTTCCAGTTATTATATTTTCCATTTTTTTCCTTTGTTTCCACTCAGCTAGTTCATTGGTAAGGACTGTTTTGTGTGCCTCCCCTAAGCATGGTTTTGTAGCAGTTGGTTGTGTTCCTGTAGGACAGCAAGGTAAAAAGTAGTGTACTATCTAGAAGTAATGTCTCCAACATTGACCTAAATCTTAATGTACAATCAGGGGAAATATTTCCTTCAGGAATTATTTCTGTACTTTCTAAAGTTAGTTATGAATGCTTTCATAGTCTTCTAACTCAGTAGTGGGCAGTTCTGTCCTCTGTGACGTCCCTCTGTGTCTTTATGAAATTTAGTAGCAGCCGGTGCCGCGGCTCACTAGGCTAATCCTCTGCCTTGCGGCGCCGGCACACCGGGTTCTAGTCCCGGTTGGGGCGCCGGATTCTGTCCCGGTTGCCCCTCTTCCAGGCCAGCTCTCTGCTGTGGCCCAGGAGTGCAGTGGAGGATGGCCCAAGTCGTTGGGCCTTGCACCCCATGGGAGACCAGGAGGAAGCACCTGGCTCCTGCCATCAGATCAGCGCGGTGCACCAGCTGCAGCACGCTGGCCGCGGCGGCCATTGGAGGGTGAACCAACGGCAAAGGAAGACCTTTCTCTCTGTCTCTCTCTCTCTCTCACTGTCCACTCTGCCTGTCAAAAAAAAAAAAAAAAAAAGAAAGAAAGAAATTTAGTAGCACCACATTCAGTAAAGCTTCATTAGCTCTGGGCTGAAGTGCATCCAGGAAACAGGACTGTAACCCACTCTTTTCAGCCTGGGAGCCGTCATGGAGCACTGGCTTTGTATGCTTAGGGATATTCCCTCTAATTATATTTAGAAGTTTCCTGAGCTGAGTGAAACATGGCTTTGGTGCTGGCTAACACATCCTTTCTGACCAAAGTGTCAGTTAATTTCCAGAAAGATTAAACCACTCCTGCATACACAAATGTTCAAAATTCACAGGCCATCTGGGGTTCCGGCATCCTCACATGAGAGACCCCAGATGGATTGTAAATCCATCCCTGTGGGTAATATACTGCTGCTGCTCCTCAGTCCTCCTGCTTTTTCCCAGTGGCTTCTGATACTATGGCCATGATGAGGTTAATTTATGTGGCTTGATACACTTTATCATCTGTCACTTGTGTAGCTCTCGCTGTGCCATCTGGTGTCTCAGAGGCAGTTTCAGGAAGCAGCATGCATAACAAGGTATCTGCATTTGTGAATTCTTTCAAGCATTTATAGGTAATAGCTGAAAGATATGTTGAGAAGCCAGTGTCCATCACTGCTGTGGATCACCACTAACGTGGATAATCTGACATGAGGTTCAAACAAAGCCTGTTCTATTTTGCACGAAAATACATCTGAATTAGTCTGCAATCACCAATATTGATGGAACCTATTTATTTCGAGACCCTGAATATCTCTATCAGGCTGAGAATATCTTACTGGGCTCTTGTACAAATCAAGAAAAGGCACAGGCAATGGCTTACTACCAAACATGATGGATGATGAGACAAAGCAGCATGAAAAATTGTTTAAATCAAAAAATCCTGCAGCAAAATGCCTAAGTGCACATGTTATAATGATTTCATATCCATGTCTCATTTTCAGCAGTGTGTTAGGAACTCGAGAAAGCCCAACAAAACATCAAATAGATAAAAAGAGAGAGAAAATATACTCCGAGAAAGTGGGGAATACTGTAATGATGCAGTGTGGATCATCCTGTCAGGTATCTCTGTCAGGTGCCATGGACAGGGCTAGGGCTGGGGTGAGGGTGGTTATTATTGTCCTCTGAATGTTCCACTTTACTTTAGGAGAGTGAAATAATGAGGATCTCTATTTTAGTGAACACTCAAGTAGAAAAGAGGAGAAAATCAGGGGTCTTTTTTTGAAAGGAAAAATGGCAGCATACGGCCAAGTTCTTGAAAGAAATTATTGTTAATTACAGTTCTGGACAAGGGAAGACAGGCCTTTAGGAAAAGTACACAGGAGAAAGCAGAGGTCAAGAGGCAAAGTTGAACGTCTGCATATAGGGTATAGTTGGGCCTGAGCAAGGCACAGAGGTCTGTGGTTGGAGGTGGAATCAGTAGACAAGGAGGAAGCCAATTAGTGCAGGTTGTCTTAGGTTGAGGTTTTGTTTTGAAATTTAATTTAATAGTAATCACAGAACGATTATGTGTTTTCAGGGGGTTAGCTAACGAAAGTGGAGTTGAGAAGAAAATTATTCTAGCAGTTGGATGAATCAATATATCAAATATTGGGGGGAGAACAGTAAAGACCTGAACTGCTGTTAAAATCTAACCATAAGGTAGCTCAAGTACATGAGCTATCAAAGGAAATCCATTGTTTAAAAATCAATCTTCAGTCCATTAATGAATTTACAAATATTGTGAAGCTTTATTATTTCCTCCCCATCCTGTCTTCCTGTCTTTCAACTTTCCTCTCAATATTAGAGGGATAAGTAAACACAGCCCATGCATATGTCCCATCAAGGCAAAATTTGTTTGGAGAGCTGTTCTATAAGGATAGAAACAAAATTATTGAGTTCAATTGAAAAGTCACTTGATCAAAAAGCACCCTTTGAAAACCATCTGTTCTGTGTAGAACTACTTCTTGGCACTTTCTGATTATAAAGTCCTAGAAAGAAAAATCTAAATTTCATGTTTGAATGGCATTGCTCATTAGGAAGGCCTCGCTGAGCCAGTACAGTCATAAGTTGAATCTCCAGGGATTGGTTCCAGGATTTCCTCCCTTTTGCATGGATGGCAACATCCAAGAATTCTCAAGTCCCTTATATTTACATGTAACATATGAGCATCTCTTATATATTCTAAATAATCTCTAGACTACTTATAATACTTAGTACACTGTAAATGCTATGCAAATAGCTGTTAGATTGTATTGTTTAGGGAATAATGATAAGAAAACAAAGTCTGTATATGTTCAGTATAGATGTGATTTTTTTCTCCTGTTTTCAATTTGCAGTTGGCTGAATCTTGGATACAGAAGCAGCAGATACAGAGGGCCAATATATTGCTGACAGTGCTATGAACAAAGGATTTCACCAGAAAGCACAAGGATTTGCTTTTTATGTCAATTTCCAAGAGATTGGAGAAGTAGCATGGCCAGGCTCATGTGCTATTTTAAGTCCCTCTGTGACTCTTTCCCTGCTAGGCAAGTTCAAAAACTGTTGTAGTCAGTCCATGGGATCTCCAGTGCCTACTCAGCCCAGGGCCTGGCAGACAGTAGGAACTCAATAAATGACTGTGAAATTCACTGTGTGTTGATACTGTCCAACTTCATGAGAAAACAACCTTTTCTTTTCTCCTACTGAAACACCTTTATTCAACCTGCTCAGAGAGCAGCCTGGTAACCTTGGAGTTGTTGTGGGAGAACACCCTCAATATTTCCTCTCTGCTAGTATATATTCTGCTGACTAGGCATATTTTTGACTGACTGGAATAAGTCATGATCCTACTTGGCAATCTTAGTCATTTATCCCTCTTTTATTAGTCTAGAGGTCAGTACATTTTTATGTAGAAAGTCACATGGCAAACAGTTTAGCTATTTTGGGCTGGATGCACCATCAAAGTCCAATTCTGCAGTCATGGTTTGAAAGCAGCCATAGACAAAATGTATACAAATGGGTGAGCCAATCAAACTTTATTTCTGAAACAGACAGTGGTTGTGTTTGGCCTTCAGGCCATAGTTCACTCATCCAATTTAGTCTTCGTGGTATATTGACCTCAATTTATTGTTTTGAGTATTCTTACCTTCCTACTCACCAACATTGTGATAATGTCCACTCTTTTCTCTTTTTTTTACCATTTATTTTGTCCCATATATAACTTTCATATTCATGCTCAAACAGACAGACTTGAGTCTTACTAAACTGTGCTTTGTGCACTATGGGTATTCAGTTCTTTAACAGAGAACCCGCTCTAAACTATAAAGTATATTTTTCTATTATTTAAATAGAAGGTGATACTGTCACATAACAATGCAGCAAAATATAATTAAGGCTGGTCAGTTTTCTGTTTATTTCTAGAGCTGTCACTGATCTTGTGAATTGCTTCAGCAGAATGTTATCTTGTGTTTCTGTAATAGTAATTAAGCTTCGCTTGGCTTCCTGGTATCATGGAGCCTCTTACTACTCATTCCTTCATATTTTTGACCTTCTTTGAAGAACTAATGGCTGTAACTGGCAATTTACCTTCTCTCCATCACCTTTCCCTGACCTAGGCCTGATGCTTTACACTTTCTGAGAGGAGGGAAAATTGGGTAGAGTCAATGGTCATTAAACTATCGTCTGTGATGTAGTGACTTTTTTTTGAAACATCCACAGGGGTTCTTTGAATGCTAATGTGCTTACAGTAAAGATACTCCTTTCATCATCATCAAGATATCTGATAATGAGAGCCCTAGATATATGTTGTACAAAGGAAATTTTGCAGCTTGAAGAAAATTAGGTTAAGAATGTTCTCCAGATTCTATCAGTCTTGAAACATATTTTCATGACAAGTGTCATTTAAGGGCTCTTGTGTTTGTAAGTTTTCCTTTGGTCTTTTTACACTACTCTGTATGGTAAATGTGGAGTCATGTAGAAACCAATGCATTTTGTGACAGGCTCCTTTTAAGAATGCGATCTGTGTATTACTTCTTTCTGTTTCTCCTAGGCAGTCATGCTTGAGTCCCCTCCCCCAGAAATAAGAGGTCTATTTATAACACTGCCCAACCAATATATTAAAAGAAAGCTTATTAAAATGCAAAATACTGTTCCCAAAGCAATAGTAATTTTATTGCCTGAGATATATAAAACAGGTTGATTAAAGAAAAAGGAAATAAAATGTGAAGAGAAATTCTAATCTCTCCTTTACAATGGGGAAAAATAAGCTTTTGCTTTTAATTGCTGAGATTCTCAGTGAATGGTTGTCTTGCCAACATAAATAAATAATAATAACAGCAAGGAACCACAGTGAATATAGAACCATGAAAGTGTCAGAGTTCTTCAGTCAGTGAGCTAAACTCTGGACAAGGGATTTCATTTGTCTGTTTTGATCCCCAACTCAGACACATGTACTTCGTGATCCAGCCTTTAAAAGCCTTTGACCTTTTCATTTAAAACTTTTTATAAGGGCAGGCGTTTGACATAGCCCTTAAGATGCCAGGCCTCCTGTGTTCAATACTTGTCTCTGTGTCCTCATTCCAGCTTCCTGCTAAAGCAGACCCTAGGAGACAAAGGCTCCTGGCCTTGGCCCAGCCCAGACTCAGATTTCACAAGCATGTAGGGACTTGATCAGTGGATGGCAGCTCTCTTGGTGTCTCTCTGGTTGTCAAATAAATGAATAATTTTAAAAAACCAAAGCTATAAGCAGTGAGTCCTGCATACATTTGCTGTTGAAGAAAGCAGTCATTTCAGGTCGTAGGTCTTTCAAAATTTGGCCTTGTATTATAAAACTGCCAAATTCTGCAAATCTTGAGAAACTAGATTGGAGATGTGAGTGAGAAACTAGATTTAGAGATGGCTGAAGGCATTTTCCACTTCATGAACATTTAAAACTCATGAAAGACATGCAATGAATACAGAATTTAGGGGAAACGTCCTTTTCTTTAAGAGTGATAAGGTGGGAGAAGGATCATACAAATTGCAGCTCTCAAAATAGGAGCATTGTATCAGGAAGTAAGTTGGAAAAAAAATTCTATTTAGAAAAAAAGTATATCCCACAGCTGATGGAGATGTTCTCCTAAAAATTTAGAGCCAACTCTTGGCATGGTGTGAGCAGAGAGGGAGAGATGTGAGACACACATGGCTGTTTCCTCTCGGCCCTTGAGAGACTGTCAAAGCTGTTAAATATAAGAGTGGGAATAAGAGAGGGAAGAGATGTGCAATTCGGGACATGCTCAAGCTGACTTACCTCAAACAGTAGAGTTAGAAACATACCAGGGGATTCCAATTCAATCCCATCAAGGTGGCATGTACCAATGCCATCTCACTAGTCCCAGTGATCAATCTCTGTTCACAATTGATCGTACTGATAGGACTAAGAACCAAAGGGATCACATAAATAAGACTAGTGTCTGCAAATACTAGCTGATAGAATAAAAAAGGGAGAGAATGGTCCAACATGGGAAGTGAGATACACAGCAGACCCATAGAATGGCAAATGTCCTAACAGCACTCTGGCCTCATAATCAGCCCTTAAGGCATGCGGATCCGGCTGAAAAGCCCATGAGAGTATTTCAGGCATGGAAAGCCAAGACACTCTGGGGGAAAAATAAAAAAAACCTAAATGAAAGATCTCTGCGAGTGAGATCCCAGTGGAAAGAATGGGTCATCAAAGAAGGAGGTACTTTTCTCTGAAGGGAGGAGAGAACTTCCACTTTGACCATGGCCTTGTCTAAAAATGATCAGAATCAGTGATCTCAGGGGTCTTCCATAGCCTTGGCAGCTCATGACAAGAGCCTAGGGTGATTACTGAGGCCATAAACAAGAGTGTCAAAGTGTTAAGTCAACAACAGGAGTCACTGTGCACTTACTCCTCATGTAGGACCTTTGTCCTTAGTGTGCTGTACATTGAGATTTAATGCTATAACTAGTACTCAAACAGTATTTTTCACTTTATGTTTCTGTGTGGGAGCAAACTGTTGAAATCTTTACTTAATGTATGCTAAACTGATCTTCTGTATATAAAGAGAATCGAAAATGAATCTTGATATGAATGGAAGGGGAGAGGGAGTGGATAAGGGGAGGGTTGCGGGTTGGAGGGACGTTATGGGGGGGAAGCCATTGTAATCAATATTCTGTACTTTGGAAATTTATATTCATTAAATGAAAGTTAAAAAAAAACAATATGTTGCAATGTCATAAACCAAGGAACCATCATGAAATCATCAATATTGATGTCATTAAACACCATTGGATTATAATAAAAAACAAACAAACAAACAAACAAAAAACAAAGTAAAGACCCCAGGATGTGTTCAGAGGCTGTCAGTGGTCTGGGCACCGTGCAGACCACATGGCGAGGGAATTGGTGGCTCATAGACGTGAACTAGGTTTTGTTTCCACAATTCTCTATAGATAGAAAGAAGGGAGAAACATTTTATTCTTGATCAGAGAACAAATATAAAAGAGGCAGACTACATGGAGACCAGGATGAGGATTTAAATTTAGTCAGACCTCCTTTCCTAGCTACACACTCCCATGTCTTAAATGGTATGGGGAAAAGAGACAGGGCACCTAAATGTAGTTGTTGGAGGAGAAAAGGCTCTTAGATCTTTATATTAACATTAAATCCCATGGCCTCAGCTCTTAGTGTCATGCAATCTGTCTCTAAGGCAGAGTTCAGACTAGGAGAGCAAGGTCACCATGTTTGACGTTTCAGTGCCCTGAGAGCTACTTGCTGCCTGAGGAACAGCCTCTTACGAAGGTTCCTACTATGACGCATGATTGGGAATGACACGCAGTGAGAATCCAGATGACCTGAATTACATGGCTGGATTTGGTTCGACTAAGTCCATAGTCCATATGCTCAACAAGCATATTTCAGAGAAGAAAATACTTTGCTAATCACTGACTACTCCCTTCAACGTGCATTTCCAATAAAAATACTTTTATTGAACACTTACTGTACCACTATACTTTTTTCCTGATTTCTTTCAATTGACAATAGTTATCAGAAACCAGGATGATCACTTTACATTCCATTATTTTCATATCTATATAGACTGGGTTTGGTAATGTGCCCAGAAGCACACAAAGCTATTAAATGCAGGAGGTGGCACAGGAACCCAGGTCACTTTATCTGCAAACCACTCCTTCTAGCCACTTGGTAATAGTGCTTCTTTTTTTCTGAAATGCTATATACTCTTTTTGCTGCCATATGTGGTTACATTAAATGTATACATTGTAAGTGACCAAGTCAATGTACAAAGTGCCAACTGCATACAATATGCATATTCCAAAAATTTTATGGAAAATGGAATTAAAAGATAAGTTTACTTTGGTGCAGAAAATTTTTTGAAATTCAGATAGTTCTTCCATAATTCACATTTTCCATGAACTTTTTGACATCCCCCCTCACATTCCTGGAGAAAGACTCTCCCATCCTAGGTGTGCTAGTAATAAAAAAGGGCCTTTACCAGCTGAGTGTAACTATGACCCTGGTTGCCTGCCTAATTATCCTTCCTCCTCCAATAAGATTTTCTTTTCTCCTTCAGCAAATTGAAGAAATATGATTGGCTACTGGTCACTGAGCTATTAGGGAACGAGAATTGGTGGAAAGACAGTGAAAAAGAATGGAAGGTAGATGCTTCAGTACCCTAGGCAATGTGACGGTGGCCAATGAAGTTGCCATTGCAACTACCATCAAAAAAAAAGTGAGCTTTTTGACAGCTAGTACTTAAGAATATGCATAAACATTTGAGGAGATCTGTCTTTTCTTTGCCTGCTTATCCCCACTCCCTGTCTTCTTGGTAGGATATGGTGAAAGAGAAATTCCTGCACAGCTTTTGCTGGTGATTGACTGCCTTTGTTCTGTAGCCTCTCACTGTTGGCTGTGCTGAGCACTTCTTGCTGAGACCTGGGCCTGCTGCAAAGGCTGTCGAAATCAGTTTCACCGGTAGTCCCAGTCACTTCCCAGAGCAATAGTGGAATGATTCAGACTTAGAAAAGGACAAGGGGATTCAACAGGCCGTGAGAGGTTGTGTAATTTGAAACTTTGAGAATGATAACCTGAGAAGAGACGATAAAGGACCAGAAAGTGATCTTTATTTCTATAGGTAGGTCTTGAATGGATCATTGGTTCAGCACAGAAGTATCTGGGACATAACCTATTCAATGTGTGATTTATCATCTTCAGAAACAGAACTTGCTTTTGCATTTATCATTTTACTTTAGTATTCCATTACATCAGCTAAGCTCACAATCTCTTTTACTCTTCCCACTTCTATGTTTTATCAAAAATATAGTGGGTAAGCATTTTGCTCTGTGCTGACCCCCAGCCAGTTGAGAATGTACATGGCACTTGAGCTAGAAAAACACACAATTCCATAATGCCACTGACATCTGCGTATCTCAGCATCTTTGCAGTGACATTGAAGCACACAAGGACCTGCCTTTAACCACCTAGCTGTTGATTCCTTGCCAGAAGGACATTCTGCCACATTAATCCTTCTGATGGCCTATCTATGTATGTAGATTGGTTTTTAACACACTGTTTTTTTTTTTTAACTACCTAATATCTCTATTGATAACCATTTTAAAATTCCGTGTTTCTTAACTATTAGCGACATAGTTCACACCTTTTAAAATGCACTGAATTAGAAAAAGGTTCTAATATTTTCTTCTTTTAAAAGATTTATTTATTTATTTGAAAGTCAGAGTTATACAGAGAGAGGTGAGGCAGAGAGAGAGACAGGTCTTCCATCTGCTGGTTCAATCCCCAATCAGCCACAACGGTCGGGGCTGCGATGATCTGAAGCCAGGAGCCAGGAGCCTCCTCCAGGTCTCCCATGTGGGAGTAGGGGCACAAGAACTTGGGCCATCTTCTACTGCTTTCCCAGGCCATAGCAGAGAGCTGGATCGGAAATAGAGCAGCTAGGTCTCTAACAGGTGCCCATAGGGGATGCTGGCACTTCAGGCCAGGGCATTAACCCGCTGCGCCACAGTGCAGGCCCCCTAATATTTTCCAATATATCTGATTTTACAATAGCAAAATAAATCAAGAAAGATCATACATGTGTTACACGACCTGTGCACATTAATTAAATAATAATTATGTTCATTTTTTTTTGACGGGCAGAGTGGACAATGAGAGAGAGAGACAGAGAGAAATGTCTTCCTTTTTCCATTGGTTCACCCTGCAATGGCCGCTGTGGCTGGGCGCTGCAGCCGGCGCACCGCGCTGATCCAAAGCCAGGAGCCAGGTGCTTCTCCTGGTCTCCCATGCGGGTGCAGGGCCCAGGCACTTGGGCCATCCTCCACTGCACTCCCGGGCCATAGCAGAGAGCTAGACTGGAAGAGGAGCAACCAGGACAGAATCCGGTGGCCCAACCAGGACTAGAACCCTGGGGTGCTGGTGCCGCAGGCGAAGGATTAGCCTATTGAGCCGTGGCGCTGCCAAATATGTTCATTTTTAATAAAAGATTCTGAGTGTTTGGATTGATGGGAAAGTTCAGACTAATTGCTGAAACAGGTTCATACTTCATCAAATAATACTATGATCTATTAGTACACAGGAGTGGTTAGGCTTTGTGAAACATCTAATCCCAGCCATATCTGTATGGTGGATGCTGATATGTTTTAAATATAACTCTATAATGAAAAGGTGAGAAACCCATGTACCAAAAGCTGAAGTCTTTATACATGGCTCCAGCTTCTCTTAGCAGAAAGACTTCAGGGAATAGAGAGTTGTAATGGAAAATGCATTCTGAGTCTGTGTGGTAGCTGTGAAAACCAGAGACCATGTTGAATGTAAACATATTTTTTTTCAACTGGGCAAAGAATATCATAGTTGGACAGAAGTCTTGTTAGCTATTGTGTCAAACTGGAATAATGTTTCTACCAGAATGAGTCTCATTCTTAAAAATAAGCACTGTAACTGTAAAAACTGTAAGTGTTGGCAGCACCATATCTTAAATTGGGCAACAAGATAGTTTTTTTACAATAGAAAGATTGTAAGATTCTTCAGAAGCAGAATTATGTTTCCTCTAATTTCTAGATCTCGTAAAAAATTTCTGTGTGAATTACTCTGCCTGAGGCACTCTGTATAATCGATATTCCTATTTTCTTTTCTTTTACAATAAATTTTATTGTACATATCTAAGTTGTACAACATATATTTAAGTTAAAAGATACATATTTAGTAAAGTAGTTACCTCATTTTCAGCTAACCAGAAAGAAAACACTTTGAAACATATCTCATTCAAAATGATGGTAGACTGCCTAATAGGTGAGAAGCAAAGCATGGGAGAAAAGATGGGAGATAAGGATTACTTATTCTGCCTTCAAGTCTGTATGTGGTAATCAGAAAGTTATTAACCATTGATACAAAGAGTAAAACTGAGGGGGATGGAGAAGACCTAGACTTAAATGTTTACTAAGTACCAGGAGCTGTTCTATAAGTGAGTATTTTCTCTATCTTAATAGATTGAAGTGTGGGGATGGCACTGTGGCGCAGTGGGTTAAAGTCCTGGCCTGAAGCGCAGGCACCCCATATGGGCGCCAGTTGGAGACCGGGCTGCTCCACTTCCGATCCAACTCTCTGCTGTGGCCTGGGAAAGCAGTGGAGGATGGCCCAAGTCCTAAAGTATATATGCTTTATTTAGGAACACTTGGGAGACCTGTAAGAAGTTCCTGGCTCCTGGCTTCGGATTGGCACAGCTCCGGCTGTTGCTGCCAATTGGGGAGTGAACCATTGAAAGGAAGACCTCTCTCTCTCTCTTTGCCTCCCCTATCTCTGTGTAACTCTGACTTTCAAATAAATAGATAAATCTTTAAAAAAAATAGAAGTGAAGTAACATGTGATTGGTCTGAATGGGATCATCAAGCATAGACCTGCATGTTGAATACAATCAGTAATACCCAGCAGTAAGCCCAATGCAAGCACATAGCTCAGTGAATGATGTGTATTCCTCTTGTCACAGCAGGTCTTTGCCATCTTAATTTCATGTGAAATTCATTGTCTATTCATTTTAAATTTGGTTTTCCTTCTGCTTTAAGGCAGTTTTGTTTTTCTTAAATTTGACTATTGAAAGCCAGTGTGAGTCTTTATAAACAGTATGTCTTTAGGCTGAAAGAACTAAAAATGTTCAAAATAGTTTGGAACACAATATAAATTTTTGACTGCCATCTTCAGTGTCACATGAACCACTGGTCAGAAATACCTGGAGGACACAGGTATAGTTTCTTGCACTGCTTCTACGTTATCAGTAGAAAATCTCTGGGGAGTAATTTTTCTCGGCTCTTTTTCTGAGCTGAAGAAGTTTTATGGAGTGTTTGACTGGAACCTGATCATTGATTATGAATAGAATAGCTGTAGTGACTTTCACTGCTGCTTCAAAACTCTTTTGCCTGACTGACCACAAAACAGAGAATGCAACCCTCTTCTCATTGTAGCAATGAGGTGATGCCGGCATATTGTTTGTCACTGTGGCAATTATTCATCAAGTTTCTAGTGCTTTCTCTCCTCTCCCTCTCTCCTTTCCTTCCTTCCCTCCTTCTCATAGTGAATAGTGGGAAATGAAGATGTGTGCCCTAAAAGGTCTAATTTCAATGGAAAGTCCAAAAATTTCTTATAATTACCTTAAAAATTGGATGTTTTGATCTATTGACTCTGTCTTCTTTAACCATATAAAAGTATATATGCTTTATTTGGGAACATAACCTGTGAATTGATATTATGAAATTCTCTCTTTCCTTAACTAAAGGTGTTATGTGGGTTACTTTGAAATGAAAATGTTACCCAAGTGTGTGAGCTGAGACAGTTCCAAGTTTTTATCTGATGATGAATGACATTGTATATGACCTTGAAGAAGGTACTTGTCTTACAATTGCTTATCTGTAGAAGTAGGAATAATACAGGCACCTAATGATTATCAAAAAAGCTTTGATGTTTCAAATGAAAGAAGATAAGTATATGATTTGAATTGAATACTTACAATGGATATAATTTCATTACTTTTCATAATTTCCTTGTGAAGCCAATATGTGTCATGAATTACAAGACTGTCCTACAGATAAATATAACAAAGCATAACATTGTTAGTGGACTAATGTAGAAAATTATTAGGGAGTCAAAACTTAAATCCAGATTTGCTAACTTTAATTTCCTTTCAATTAATTTCTTTTCATGTATTATTTTAAAAATGATTCATTACTTTATTTATTTGAAAGACAGAGTGATACACAGAGAGGGGGAGAGACAGAGAAAGAAATCTTTCATTGGTTCACTAACCAAATGTCTGCAACTGCCTGGCCTGCGCCAGGCTGAAGCCAGGATTCAGGATCCAGGAAAGCAATCCTGATCTCCCTTATGGGAGACAAGAGCCCAGATACTTGCACCACCATCTTCTGTTGGCTTTCTAGGTACATTAGCAGGAAGCTGGGTTGGAAGCAGTGTAGCCCAGACTAAAATTGATATTTTCACATGGTATTCTGGCCTTGTAAGCAGTGGTTTAATCCTCTGATCTATGACTTTAACTCATAACTCAGAAATTTCCATGGTTTCTGATATTCTTTACCCTGTAATTCATAAAGAATAACTAGAAGTATTATTATTATTTTAAAATCTAAGATGTTTTTCATTGTTAGGTCAAAATCCTCTCACAAAATCCATCTATATTCTTACTCAGAAATTCTTATGTAGCTTAGTAAAAATCTCAAATCTCTTTGATTCTTAGTTTTTCTCCCTGTAGGAATTTTTATGATTTATTAAGAACATAGGCCTTCGTCAGGACCACGCCTGCACTGAGTGGCCGTGTGACCACGTGTAACCGGGAAGCCATCTTTGGACACGGACATCTCTGGACTGCGCCCCTTACTTGGTGCAGGGCCTGACACAGATGCCGGGAGCTGGTGGCTCCCCTTCCTCCGGGAGAGCGCCTCGTTCTGTCTGCTCTACCCTGACACCTTCCTACTGAAGATGGGGCTCAGATCTACACCTGGATAAATCTGGCTGGGTTGCCCTAGAATCTGGGGAGGATTGGGTTCCTGAGATATACAAGGTGTTTAAATTGCTGAATAGCATAACCAGAACTCCCCGTGGATGGCTGCCTTGCTGAGATCTTTCCACCAGGGTGGTTGATGGAACCAGGCTGGGGGAGGCGGAGTACAAGGCAGTCTGTGGGTTACCATGGAAACCGGAGTGTGTGCGGCCACAGCCCGAGCCAAAGAGCTGTGGAGCACTCCCCCAGCCATGTTGGGGACAAGCTGTTCCCTCTCCCCGGGTCCCGCCTTCGTAGCACAGGTGCCTTTGCCCTGTCCCTGACTTCACTCAACGAGATTAAGGAGGCTTCTTCAGAGAGAAAGGTTTTACTGTTTTTTGTGTATCATTTTTACTTGACTATATATATATATATATATGTAATTGTAAAGAAACAATCATATTATGTTGTCTTTCTTTTATATTCTTGGAATATTCTGAAATTAAATGTCCTTGTTTCATAAAAAAAGAACATAGGCCTTTCATATTACAATCATATCTACATTATAAGATTTAATGAGTATTTGAGTAAATATAATAATATGTATAAAATGCTTCTCAAACTGTAATGGATTATAAAAATGTAAGACTTTGTTTTTGAAGGTAGTGTATGATCAGAGTATAGCGAGCATTATATATCAGTGTTAGAAGTGCTATCCTTGATTAGTTAGAAGTGCCAATTTATTGGAGAATGGAGACCCCTTAAACGTTTTAAGAAAAGAAAGTAAAAAAGATCAAATAGAGCTTGGAAAAGATAGATCTGTATGACCATTAAAGAAAATTTGAGGTTCATGGCTTGGGGATAGGTAAAAGACTAACAGAACAGTTCAGATGAGAGATGAAGAGAAGAGTCTGAATCAGACCAGTGGCTACAATATTAAAAAATAAAAATAACAGATGCAAAAGTTATTACCCAATAAAATCCTTGGAACCAGCTAAAAAATGAAAAGGGTGGGTTAAGAAAAAGAAAGACCAAAATATGGCTTTGAGTGTTTGATCTCATACATATGAGACAAAAATTAAAAAAATTTAGAAAATGGAGTTGAATGTTCATAAAAGATGAAAAACGAACTTCAGCATATTCTTACTTTTAGAAATTGGAAAGTAGTGTCCAGGAGACACTGAGATGCATTGAATGAAATCAAGGACATGGTCAAAGGATAAAGTATTTAGAGGAGAAAGAGTAGGTTTCAGAGAAGCAATAATAGTAGTCCTGGGATAGAAGTCTTTGATGAGAAAGATACCACAAAAACAGAAAGATTTATATTCTCATATTAAGAAGTTGTGAGAGGGGCTGGCTCTGTGGCTCACTTGGCTAATCCTCTGCCTGCAGCACCGGCATCCCATATGGGCACCAGGTTCTAGTCCCTGTTGCTCCTCTTCCAGTCCAGCTCTCTGCTGTGGCCCGGGAAGGCAGTGGAGGATGGCCCAGGTGTTTGGGCCCTGCACCCGCATGGGAGACCAGGGGGAGGCACCTGGCTCCTGGCTTCTGATCGGAGCAGCGCCGGCCCTGGTGGCTATTTGGGGAGTGAACCAACGGAAGGAAGACATTTCTCTCTGTCTCTCTCTCTGTCTATAATTCTACCTGTCAAATAAATAATAAAAAATTAAAAAAAAAAGTTGTGAGAAAGTGGGGTTACAGAAGAGAACTGGAAGGAAGGTCAGAGAAATAAATGAATCAAAAGAACATAGCATCAGGGGTTGACGCTGTGGCATAGTGGGTAAAGTCGCCACCTGCAGTGCCGGCATCCCATATGGGCAATGGTTTCGGTCCCGGCTGCTCTGGTATGCCCTGGAAAGCAATAGAAGATGGCTTGAATCCTTAGGCCCCTGAACCTGCGTGGGAGACCAGGAGAAGGCTCCTGGCTCCGGCTTCGGGTCGGCGCAGCTCAGGCCATTACAGCTGACTGGGGAGTGAACCAGAGGATGGAAGACTTTCTCTCTCTCTCTCTCCCTCTCTTTCCCTGCCTCCCATTCTCTCTCTGTATAACTCTGACTTTCAAATAAAATAAATAAATCTTTTCATTTATTTATTTATTTATTTATTTTTTGACAGGCAGAGTGGACAGTGAGAGAGAGATACAGAGAGAAAGGTCTTCCTTTGCCGTTGGTTCACCCTCCAATGGCCACCGCGGCCAGCGCGCTGTGGCCGGCGCACTGCGCTGATCCGAAGGCAGGAGCCAGGTATTTATCCTGGTCTCCCATGGGGTGCAGGGCCCAAGCACTTGGGCCATCCTCCACTGCACTCCTTGGCCAGAGCAGAGAGCTGGCCTGGAAGAGGGGCAACTGGGACAGAATCCGGTGCCCCGACCGGGACTAGAATCCGGTGTGCCGGCGCCGCAAGGCAGAGGATTAGCCTAGTGAGCCGCGGCACCGGCCGATAAATAAATCTTAATAAAAAAGTTATAGCATCCTGAAAGCCAACCAAGGAGAGAAGCTGATACATACATTCATGCAGATGGCTGCTCAGTATTTTAAAATGTCTTATAGGTCAATAAGAAACCACATGTATTTTACCTTAACACTACTACCTAATAATGGCCTCCCATTTATGAGTAATTTATTAAATATTTCTGCGAATGAGTGAATGCTGAAAAATGGGTTGTGAGAATTCAGTGAATAAATTAGTCACTTAAAGATATAAATTTAATTTTAAAGATATTTGCAGTGTTACAAGGATTTATATCATGAGTGTATGTTGCTGCTATTAACGGCAAAGATTTGCTTATAGCTTGCTATTATTAACTCATTTGATATGCTCATTGATTCTATGAAGGAGGAACTATCATTATCTTCATTTTAAGGTTGAGGGAACCTAAATATAGAGAGATTAATAAATCATCTGAAGGTCATATATCTGACCATAGAAATAGGATATATCTGATTGTATCACTCATCTACTTAAAATCTTTAATAGCTTCCATACTGAATTCTTAGTGTTTACCACAGTATCTCGCACTCTGGAGGATTTATTGCCTTCCTTCTGATGGATAGACCAAGGCACAGAAATCAAATCTCTTGCCCAAGGAAGGTAATAAATCCTTGAATGTGCCAAACAATGTGTTAGACACTAAGAATTCAATATGGAGGCTGCTGTAGATTTTAATTCGGTGGGTGATATGATCAGATATACAGTTAATTCTAGTGGTTGAGATTGGGTTTAGCTTCAGGCACTCTGATTCCGGAAGGCCTGCCCCCAAACACTATACCACACAGCCTCAAACTATGTTATGCTTGACATGGTTGCCTATGATATTGAGCCTTATCTGGCATTAAGAAAAAGTATAACTAGCAATGGAAAATTGGGGGAAAAGTGAGTGATTAAAAAAGTAAAAATTTTGATGAAGAAGAAAGTAGGATAGTAAGTATGGAAGAAATGACAGAGTGGGAGAAGTGATGGATAGCCAAGCTTCTTAGAGGAAATGTGGTTCTGAGTGATGCGGGGGTCTGAGATGCATTGTACAAGTGTGTGAGAGTGAGTGGACTTGAAGGTCACCAATGTTGTATACCATGAGACCAGGGAGCTCAAAGGCTGCATGTGATGAGCTTTTGGAGACAAATCTAGACAAAGGAAACTTCTATTTTCAGGCAGTATCTCAGAATTGCTGGAAATTCACTTGTAGTGTGTTAGCAGTATCCACATGATGGGTTACAATCCTCTTGGAGTTTCTTCTCTATGGAAGATGCTAAATCCCCTGTGGGGTTCCTTCACTTCTAGAGTTGTGAGTCTAGAGAAGTTCCTCTCAATATGAATTTATGGAACTTTCTTTTTAAAAAATGTATCTGACATAGAGAGAGAGAGAGAGAGAGAGAGAGAGAGAGAGAGAATGAGAGCACTTTTATCCACTGGTTCAAATGTCTACAATAGCTTTGCGAGGTTGGGGCTGAAGTGGAGACATGACAATTCAGTCTAAGTTTGTCATAGGGTAGCAGGGACTGAACTACTAAAATTATTACCTCCCAGGTTTCACATTGCCTGGAGGCTGCAGTCAGGAGCCAGAGTCGGCAAACATATCCAGGAGACAGAGCCAGCAAACTAAAATGTAGGATGTAGGCATCTTAAGCATTTAGTAAATGTATGAATTATGCAGATTGTGCCTAATAAGAGGTCTCATCTCACTTCTAAGTAGAGTATTATAGCAGGTAACTTCCCTTCATTGTACTTTCTCCAAAGATGTTGATGAGAATAATTTTCCTAAGGGAAGTCACTTGAGGGTCATGTATTCAATTCAGAAGTCAGGGATGTGGTTTGGAAGTTTAAGTGTCAAGGGTGAGACTTTATGAGTGACAGAAGACACTGATATTCCATTATTCTGTTCACACAGAGCTGCCCTAAAGATTCCTGCCATGTTGCACCACTCCCAAAGGTCCTAAGCTAAAAAAAACTAGAATTCCCTCACAATGCTCTGAGTGTCCTTCCATGGTTCCATGTTGAAACAGCCCCAGTTAACATGAATTATGTTTGGTGGATTGAGGACTTCAGAAAGAAATGTTACATGGTTTAGGAACAGCTCTAGTTGAATCGACAACCTCGCTCTAAGGAGAGAATCACATTTGGTATTCATTATTATTCCAGGATGCATATTTCCTCGTTCACCTGTGCTCTCTCTCACACACACAGATACACACATAAACACACACACACACATGTTCACATGCACATACATGCCTTTTCCTCAATAAATCTTCTTAAAAGCCTGACATTCTTCTTCTGAGACAGACTGCACATTAGAAATACATGTTGAGCCTAGTGAGATATAAAACATAATTCCTCTTTAAAAGAAGACATTTCTTTTTCTTTAGATTCTTATTCATTACTGGTTCAGGAAGTTAGAAGAACAGGCAATAAAAGGCAAAAATGAGCCACATTTTCCCATAACAGATAGTCAACTTCCATAGACTTTTGTGTCATTCTTCAGAGGTATTTTTTTTTCTTCCTCTTTGAAACTTTTGCAGGTATAGTTTTTAACTATGCTGTATTAGCCTCAGTGATAACCTAGTGAGGGTCAGTCTGTAACTGCCTTTTGGATCGCGAGAGAGAACAGAAGTTAGAGTGGGACTAATAGCATGTGGGGAGTTCAGTGCTTTGGCTGCTTTGAAGCCTATCTGTCAATTTTTCTTAAAATACACACGTCTGTACACTGCCTTGGGTCCTTTCGCTGACTGATTAATGTGGCTCCTTTCCTCGGGGCGAACACATGCTGCACTTGCCTTGTTTCTAGCAGCCAAGCCCCTCTGGTGTTGCCCGAACTATACCTGGTTCTTTCCGACAGATTATTGTGATGATTAAGAAAGTTTGATGATACATCATTTTTCAGATTGCAGACCTCCTATCAGATAATAGAGTCAGAATTGTGAGGCTGCTGCAATGCTCTAAGTTCAAATAAAGTGTCAGGATGACTAAGTACAAGGGATTTGTGGAATGCTTTAATGTTGCCTCATTTCAAATCACTTCATAAGCAGCCTAGTAATGAGCTCAATAAATTCTGTTGGAGGAGAAAAAAAAAGAGCCCTGTATTCACTACAGAAAAAGTAGGTTGCTATTTTATAATTAGGCCTCTGGGCTGGTGGGAAGGAGTCTTATTTCCTGTTTGAAATCCACTTTGTTAGCTCTGTGATGTGGAGATGGCTAAATGAGTATGAAATATTATAATTAAGGACATCACAAGCTGTTTATCTTATCAGCAGTGTTTTTCCTTAAAGGCTGCCTGGTTGACCACTTGTGTATTATAACGGCTCTTTTTTGTGCTTTGCCAGTTGTAACCAACAGAGGTTTATCTGCCCCTGAGGGGTGAAAGAAGCGAGAGGAACAGCAGCCCAGAAACCAGAGTCATGTGAAAGACCAAAATTGCTTTTATTTTGCCTGGATCAGATGTTCTTTCCATTAGCTGTAAGAAGCTGCTTGTTTATAGAAATAAGCAAGTTTATAAAAACTGTGATAAACCTGGTGAGAGCATGTGACACATGCTGTCTAGGGCCAGCCCATGGGGCGCTGCCATGGACTTGCTGCCAGGCATGGTGTTTTCTTTTGAGGAGAACACAGAAAACCATTCCCACTTTGGAAAATGAGAACTAGTTTATTATTGATTTGGGTGGAAAGCAAATGGCTGGATCTTTAACCTCCACTGTGATTTGACAGGCTCTACCTTATGATAATCTTTTGACCTGCCAACTTCTGTGCTTTTATTCAGCTGGGGGAGGGCGGGTCCTGCACTGCTATAATAGGCCAAAATGACAATTCTCACTAGGTTGTGCTGAAAAGGTCCAGATACAGTGATTTGCCTGGTAAGCTATTTGGCTGAACTAAAAAGATCAAATCATATATTTACAACAACTTACACTAGTGTTGATTTCTAAAAAAATTCTAGTTCTCCAAAAACACAGTGAAATCCAATGTGCTCTTAAGAATGACGGCATATCTGGATATTCAGCATTGATTTGCGGTTGGCAAGATGATAGAGGGTGACACATTTTTCCTCCAAATTCCATCCATAAACCTAATTTGAGCCTAGAATCTGAAAGCTCTTTCTGTGTGCATGCTGTCTGCAGGCAGAATTGCTTTAAGTAACAGGACAAAATAGTGATAAACTCAGTCACATTAGAAGTGTTCAGCACTTCTTTTTTTAACTTTTATTTAATATAAATTTCCAAAAGACAGCTTATGGATTACAGTGGCTTTCCCCCCCATAACTTTCCTCCCACCCGCAACCCTCCCCTTATCCACTCCCTCTCCCCTTCCATTCACATCAAGATTCATTTTCAATTATCTTTATATACAGAAGATCAATTTAATATATATTAAGTAAAGATTTCATCAGTTTGCACCCACACAGAAACAGAAAGTGTAAAGTACTTTTTGAGTACTAGTTATAGCATTAATTCACATTGTACAACACATTAAGGACAGAGATCCTACATGAGGAGTAAGCACAGTGACTCCTGTTGTTGACTTAACAATTGAAACTCTTGTTTATGACGTCAGTAATCACCTTAGGCTCTTGTCATAAGTTGTGAAGGCTATGGAAGCTTTTTGAGTTCACAGACTCCGATCTTATTTAGACAAGGTCATAGTCAAAGTGGAATTTCTCTCCTCCCTTCAGAGAAAGATACCTCCTTCTTTGATGGCCAGTTCTTTCCACTGGAATCTCACTCCCAGAGAGCTTTCGTTTAGGTGTTTTTTTTTTTTTTTTTTCCAGAGCGACTTGGCTTTCCATGCCTAAAATACTCTCATGGGCTTTTCAGCTGGATCCGCATGCCTTAAGGGCTGATTCTGAGGCCAGAGTGCTATTTAGGACATCAGCCATTCTATGAGTCTGCTGTGTCTCCTGCTTCCCATGTTGGATCGTTCTCTCCCTTTTTGATTCTATCAGTTAGTATTAGCAGACACTAGTCTTGTTTATGTGATCCCTTTGACTCTTAATCCTATCATTATGATCAATTGATCACTTAGACTAGTGAGATGGCATTGGTACATGCCACCTTGATGGGATTGAATTTGAATCCCCTGTTCAGCACTTCTGATAAGGTTTTATGTGATTGGCTGGCACTGTGGTGCAGCGAGTTAACCCCTTCGTCTGAAGAGCTGGCATCCCATATGGGCGCCTGTTTGAGACCCGGCTGCTCCACTTCTGATCCAGCTTTCTGCTATGGCCTAGGAAAGCAGTGGAAGATGGCTCAAGTCTTTGAGCCCCTGCACCCACATGAGAGACCCAGAAGAAGCTGCTGGCTCCTGGCTTCGGATTGTCACAGTTCCGGCCATTGTAGTCAATTGGGGAGTGAACCATCAGATGGAAGACCTCTCTCTCTCTCTCTCTGTCTCTCCTCTCCCTGTGTAACTCTGACTTTCAAATAAATAAATAAATCTTTAAAAAAAGGTTTTATGTGATTGATACACAGGGCTCATATTTATGCCTGTGATTTTGTGCCCTAGCACATTTTGCACTCAGTCCATTCAGCCTTTCATCTTGGGACAAGTTTGGGTCTCTGTGGAGACATGGGCTGTTTGCTCTAATTCACTGTCCACTGTGGATGCCTGTACCCAATTTACACAATAGCACCACATGAGCTAGAACTGAGTCCTGTATTATTTTCAGTAGTATAAAATGACATAAGTCTGCAATTATAACCTTTCTGTTATCATAGAGGTTATTTGAATACCAGGGCTCCGGAAATAACCTTATGTACATAGAGGCCAACTTTGTCCATTTGCAGAATTATCGTACAAACATTTGCATTGTTTGTATTAAGTGCCAGCATGTAAGCCATTGAATGTTTTAGAACAGAGGTTGGTAAACTTTTTCTGTAAAAAGCCTTACATTAAATATGGGTATTTTAGGATTTGCAGGACATGAGGTATCTGTCGCAACTGCAGCTCTGCTGTTGTAGCACAGAAGCAGCCATGGGCAATACATAAGTGAAGGGGTGTGGCTTTGTTCCAACACAGTTTTATTTATGGATGTTGAAATTTGAATTTCATGTAGGCTTCACATGTCACTGTTTAAAAATGTGCAAACCATTCTTAGCTCAAATTCCACACAAAAGTGGGCTGCAGTCTGGATTTGACTGGTGGCCAGTAGTTTACTGGTTGATATATCTCTTCTACAGTAACTAGAAAGTATGGTCTCTACTTTTCCTGGGGGCTGGACCATGGTAGGGCCAGGGTAACCACTGAATGAGCGTTATAACTCTAATGACACATTCTGAGAAACTGATTTTTTTAAAAAGATTTATTTATTTATTTGAAAGTCAGAATTACACCGAGAGAGAAGGAAAGGCAGAGAAAGAGAGGTCTTCCATCTGCTGGTTCATTCCCCAATTGGCCACATTGACCAGAGCTACACCGATCCAAAGCCAGGAGCCAGGAGCTTCTTCCGGGTCTCCCACACCAATACAGGGGCCCAAAGGACTTGGGACATCTTCTTCTGCTTTACCAGGCCATAGCAGAGAGCTGGATTGGAAGTGGAGCAGCCAGGACTTGAACAGGCACACATATGGGATGCCGGCACTGCAGGCAGCAGCTTTACCCGCTAAACCATAGCACTGGCCCAGAAACTGATTTATAAAAGGAGAAAAAGGCAAGCGACATTTTAAAACATTTTATTTCCTTTAAGTTCTTTATCTATCAAGTTTTTCAAGGGAGTGAGACCATTTGAAAATTATCATTGGAATGCAAGAGAGAATCAACAAAAATTGAGATCTGCCTGATCATAAATCACAATTAATGCTGTAAGTTCTACCTGATGTCTGCAGGGTTCTAGTATTCGTTTGTTCACTAATTGATTTAGCAAATACATGTTGAGCTCTTGCTTTCTGGAGGATCTATGACACATTAATTCTAGAGAAAAGAGCAAATGGTTGGAGGCAGGTTTGTTGACCTAAGAACTCTCAGCAAAGCATTCCAGAGGCCAATTAGAACTGCCACAGAAGGCTGAGGACAATCAGCCACCAGCAGATAGATGACCTGTCTCATGGATTCTTTCTGGGAGCAAGTGTGGCACACACCTTAGGAGAAGGGGCGGGGTTCCACATGACAGCAGAACGTCAACAACAGCTGGACACTATCCACCAAAGCACAGCTTTCCAGGGTGAATGTGGGGCTTTCAGCCACAAAAAATCAAACAAGCAAACAAACAAACAATATAACCTGAGATCTTAGCAGTTCAATCTTCTAGGAGGAAGGAAAGCCCTCCTTTATTTGCATATTTGTTGATAACATAGAATGAAATCTTTTGCTCTTTCCTCCTGAGATTTTTGTGTTTTTAATAGGTAGCTCCTTCTATCTGCAGTCTATCCATTGTTTTCCCTGCCACGCTTGATGTATTTCTTCATTTTTTTTCTGGGACAGCCTTTCTGAAGTAACACCTTCATCACCACACCACCTCATCGCTACCACCACCTTACACACTGATGGGATTCCCTGAAAGCGAAATTTATGATTGCACTTGATTTTTCAATGAAAGTATTAATTGAACTGATAGAGGAAAGAGTTAACGTGTCTTCTCATAGTCATCCACAATTCAGGCAGTCTGCACAGAAACTAAATGCATCGGGAAGAAGTAGAAAATTTATTTTCATTCCAAAGTGCCCTAAACATCTGGATGAACGTGAAACATGAGAAATGCAGTCAAGTGTCCAGATACTACATCTTCTAAATGACAAGCACATTATATTTACTGATTTCTCTGCCTTAAAATCTATATAGAATAAGGCTCTGACACAATTTATTCATTCTGTGCAATATTTGTGGAGGTCTTCATATTTTCAAATAGTTTTTCCAAATTGTATTTTACTAAAAACTGCTTAGTGCAATTTTAGCAATAATTCCATTTTGCAGGAGTCGCAACTTAGGGTGAAGACATGAAGAAACTTGCCCCAACTCATTGAGAGAAGACAGGGTCTGAGAGCTCCGTCTAAGGCACAGGTTCTTTCAATTATTCCATACTGTCTTATTATTTGACAAAATAGCACGAAGGCTGCTGTGAACTCCCTTTGTAAGTATGGCTACAGAAACCAAACTGTTTAAGCCATAATCTTAAATGAATTGCTGATATTTTCAATCTTCTGTTGAAAGCCTCACCTGTTGGTCCCAAGTTCTCTCCTAACCTAGCCCCGGAAATGCGAAATTCCAGATCCAGATGTTCTCTTTGCTGCCTGATGCTTCCCTTTCCTGAGAACTTGTACAACATGGCATGTGGTTTAAAGTTGCTGAATATCAAGCATTCAGCCAAGCCAAATGCCTCATAAAGTATTAGGCAGATGAACACTTTGCTGTGGATGTGATCGTTCATCATCACAGGGAGATGTATAAGCAGCATCATTCCTAATGAGACAAGAGACACAGACTTCACGTTTGATGTGATTCTGCCAACAATTTAACATGGTGCAGTTAAAAATGACATGGATCATATATTTGGTTAGTGGTCTGTGAGGGGAACTTATCTCAGCCCCATCAAGATGGGGCATATACTGTACATCCCGTAGCCTCCCGTGAGAATGTTTATTTTAAAGGGGGTGGGGAAGGGATACATTCATGAGAATGTGGTGATGCCTAATTGCTTTCCAAATCTAGCATAAATATTTACCTAGAGAAAATTCTCCAAGACATTAAGGCAACTGTTCTCCTAAGCCAGGGAAACACAGCAAACCACAGGCATTTGTGGGCTGTCAGAGAGGCCCAGTTGATTCACAGTAGCGCTTGCATGTGCCTTCTTGAACCTCCATGGTTACTCTCCTACTGACACCCTGCAGGCTCTTTTTTCCACTCTTAGCAACTTAGGCAAACAAGACAAAAATATCAATTTGTAAAAAGTAGCAAACCAGGTACAGAGAAAATGCAATAGAGGGTTTTTTTTTCTTCCTTTCTCCTCTGTTTCTTCATTCTGGACCCCAATTTCTCCAATGTCCAAGAGACCAAGAGACCATGACTGAGAAAGACGTAAAGTTAGATGAACCATGTTCCTGTTTACCTGCAGAGGTGTTCCAGGGAAAATTGAGGCTTTGGGTGTTGAGGCTTTGGGTGTTGAGTCACTGGCACATTCAGTATCTGCCCGTGGCTGTGCTGAGCTCAGAAGGTGTGTCTGCCTTCACTTACCACCCCTAAAGTAAAGATGCAAAACCCAGCCTAGTGGGGCAGGCAGAAACATATGTTAAACAATTAATACAGAATGATGAAGGATGGGCCTGGCGCTATTAAAGCATAAGGGAGGGAACTCTAACCCAGATAAAGGACAGTGGCAAGACTTCCTAGAGGAGAGAAACATGTGCACCCTTGTTCGACGCTCCTGCCAGGGCTCCTGTTTCAGTTTGTCTCCTGTCATCCTAGGGCTTCCCACTGGGTGGCTCACATTTGCTGTTTCTCACTTGTCCCATTCCAATCTGGGCTGTGATGCTGCTGTGTCTTGTCTCTCTCCTCCTCAGTGACAGGCAAAATCTCTGGGATGTTTCTGCTGAAGTCTGCAGAGGGAGCTGATGCAATGGTCATGACTAGTGCTGGTGCTGCTGGACTGACCTGAGTACCACTTCTCCCCCGACCTCCAGCCCTGTAACACCTCTCACCTTCCCCACCCCTCACCTCAGGGCTAGCCCTACCACAGGTCCGGGCACTGAATAAAGATGGCTAAACTGTATTGAATTGCTGCTCAAACTATTTTGCCTTGTGCCCACGCTGCTGCCACTTTAATTCCGAACAATGGTTTTCATCCCTGTCCCTGCTGCCATTCAGAGAAGCTGTGTGCTTGGGTTTTCTTGCAGAGAAAACAGTTCTCAGTTTTCCAGTTGGGCTGTCTGTGGTCTTAGGACTCAGGGGTATCAGGCAGTGGAATCTTCTCCTGCTGTAGTCAGGAGAAAAATAAATGAAAGCCTCACTCTTGACCTTAAAGCATTGTCGTTGGACATAATTTGTGTGGCTTGATGCTCCATTTCCAAAGATAAATTCTTTCCCAAGATTATCTCTTACTCTGTCATGCATATAAAATTCTAAAAGGCTTTCCTGAGCCAGCGTTCCAGATCTGCACAGACACATGGGAGCCTCCAGAGAATGTAGCTTAAAATCTAGCAGATAGGAAATGAAAAAAGCAGGGGAGAAAGTAGAGTGCCAGGGCAAAACAAAAACAAAAAACAACCATGTTTGCATGGAGGGCGGAGAACTGCCAGTCCCTACCTAACCAACTCTCACATACCCTAGCAGTCTGGGTTCCCTAACTCAGCTTCTGAAAGACTCCTTGTGCCCACAGGAAAGAGCTGTGGGGTAGAACATCTGAAGAAACCCATTGGTTTTGAGTTCCACCCTCTTCTTGGATCACTGGGAAAACTAATTGATGTGAGGCTGCCTTTAACCATAGTAACAAAAAGAAGAGTGTATGGAATCCTGGCCAGCCACGCCCCCATGGGGTGATAAGAAAGAATAAGTGTGACTTAGCCAAGGGGATTGTCCCACAGGAGGTTTAATTTTCTTTTACTGGGGAGGATCTGATCTCTGAAACTTCAAAATGTATGGCACTTAGAAACTCTCTCTCTATATATGTATAAATATATATGTATATGTACTTTGTAATTAAATATCAGTGATTTCATATAAAATATTTACTTCTGTACTCTTCGTCTTGATAGCTTTCATTTGCAAATATCTGGAGCCCTTAGCTTGGACAACACCTGTCATTTTAGATTTTGGAATATAACTGCGCATTTTAGATGTACAATATGTATTTGTGAAATTATATTAAATAAAATTGGAAACTATATCTGTTACTTGGCTTAAACCCTTGGACTTTCAAAGAACAAATCTGTGACTCAGTAATGTTGTAGTAATAAAATAAGGAGTATCCAGCCTGGACTCTGTTGCTATCTTTTTATTATTTTTCATTTTGATGCTTTTCTTATACTGTTGGCTATCTTATTAGTACCTCCTGTAGGGAAATATTTTCCTTTAGCATAGTATCTTAATAACTATTATGGTGGCTTACTCAGGGTTTCTCAATGCTTAGCATTCTCAGGAATTGTAATTTGGTAAATATCATGTGGGCAAAGGGACTGCATTTTTTAAAAAATCTTTCAGTGATTGCATATTTTATGTGTGATCTAGGCACATTCTCAATATACAGAAACAATCTCCCTTGAGAAATATGGCATGATTTCTGATAGAAAGATACCTCATTATAGATTATAATTTAGAATTTTAAAAAGATCTTTTAAAAATCCGTTTCTAAATATGGAAGGCTGGATTTTGAGATTTCAATCCCATGAATTCATTTTCAGCAGAGCCTTGTTTGATTAAGCTCATTAGTCTCGGTAGATGGGCTACAGCCATTGTAACTGAATTATTATTGTATAAAACAATTACTATTTCTCATCAGCTTCTCCTTCAATGTATTCTCCAAAGTGAACACTTCACTATGAAAGAAGCAAATATGAACACAGTTTTCAGCATCTTCTGAAATTATGGCATGACAGATTGTATATTTTGTTGTACTTTATTATTATTCTTCATCCATTTCCAATATAATTTTATTTATAAAAACATTATTTCAGCAATATATAGTTTTTTCCACCATTCCTCAGAGGCTTTGAAACAGCTTACAGTAATATATACAATGATGTGGTGCATACTTCGTCCCTTGGCAAAGTCATTAAGAACCTGCCAAATTAATTCAATGCTGATAAATTTTGGAAAGATAATAAATGCTTTTGATATTTGAGAATTTCTGTCATTCATCATTTTGAGCTTCTAGGTCACTGTGCCTATACCACTGCCTACACTTTTTTTCTTTTCTTTTTTGCCACTGAGATAAGAAATTATAGAGGCAGGTAAGAGGTTTGCGAATGGCTAATTATAGTCAATTCCTGATTATACATGGGGGAGTCATTGCTGATTATCTTCTGCAAATCTTGCTTTCAAGTTCTATTGACATTCAAACAGAATGGGCTATAAAGTCATTTGTGGTTATTACTCAATACCTTTGGTCTAATTTCCCTTCCCCATGTAGCCTATCACCCAGCAGGAGATCTTTTATGTCAAAACACTTAATTACCTCCCCAAATCAGTGAAGGTTAAAAACAAAGCAAAACAAACAGGAAAAACAAATATGGCATATTTATAGCCTTTCACCCTGACTTATGATTTGCTTTTACCTGCCTGGCTTGAAGCAACTTGCAGAACGTAATGAAAACAAAGACTCTTTTCTGAAGGCAACAGCAAATCTAACATCTTACCTCCTGTCCTCTTCTTAGGGGCCCACTATGTTTGAGTGGCGTTAGGAGACCATGAATTAAGGAAAAGAGATCTGTACCAGCCACTTGTACTACAAAACCTTGATGTGTTTGAGGATACTTTGTGTGTGTGTGAATATGTGTGTATGCATGTGTGAAAGGTTTATATTACAGACACCAAATATCTTTGTGTATGTATAGATGTGTGCAGTATCTATAAGTCTGTGTGTATCGGGGAATGTCAAATACAAGTAAAATAACTCAATGAAATGCATTCCATGTCTTCTGTGTGTAGTTAATGAAGATCTTCACCCTCTTATATTCTCAGCCACTATATACTGCTTATGTTTTTATAGATGTAGAACAGATGAAGGATACAATCTTTAGTCCCCAATGCCAAAATATTCTAATTCTACTGTTTCCTTGGACCTGCAAATCTTCTCTGGGTAAGGGTCAAAGATACTCTCAGGACTCAAAGGTGAGACTTATTTTTAAACAAAGATTTGCATCCTTAGACCTCCAACAACAGAACCAAACTGTTTTGCTTGTCTCCCTTACAACATCACATGTTGTGAATTTCTCAGATACATTCCTATAAAAGAGAGAATTTGCCCATTCCTTGTCCATGCATTTGCTTGCAGAATACATTGTTGGCTTGGATGCTGTTAATACTGCCACCATCCCTGCCCCACCCCCGCCCCGCCTTGTTTTTAGAAGCACCATGTGACCCTAGAAAAGCAATGCTTGAAGTGTGTTTCTACTTCACCTGTGAGAAGATCTAATGTATTTCATCATTAGACTCCTGTGGAAATATACAATGAAAGCAGGGGATCTGGTTAGTGCCGGAGGCAAAGCACTACTAACTCATCCCAAAAGATTGCTTTTTGATTAAGGGGCTCTTGCTGTAAGGTACTCAGCCTTTGCTGCCTCTGATATGAACTGCTATTCTTAGCTTTATCACCTAAGTTGAACATCTAATTTTTTTTTTAAAGAAACAGCAATTATATTAAGGAGTCCTCTTGTAAGGTACAATGCCTTGAAATTTTCAAGTAGAATTCAATAAGCAGACTGAACTTTGTGCCGTAGAATTCGGTAGAAATTCATAAGAGAAAAGAATTTGTCTGGGGAAGGTAAGGATCATTCCACCCCAAATGTTTTCTGGGCAAATAGGACTGTTATCAGGCACAATTCAAACTAGCAGTCTGCCCTGCGTTAAGAAAATGAAAGGTAGTCTAATGAATAGCTGAGCTTAAAAACAAGGTAATGCTTTTTTTTCCCCCCTCTTGCATGCCCTTCATTTTGTTAGGAGAGTGAGAAGGCAGTGAAAGGGGGTAGAGTAAGCTGATGGCAAATATATAATTTACTTTCCAAACTGGGACACTTTTGGAGTTGAAGGTACTCTAATAATAATTACAACAGATAAAAGACATAAACTGGGACTCTTGCAGGCAAACTGGGATGTTTGGTGACCCGTGGGAAGTACAATTAATACGGCTTTATGTCCCTGGTCTTTTAGCCTTGCTGTGACCATGAGCTCACAGTAGAAACATCATTTCAGTTGATGGCTTTTTTCCTTCAAGGTTTCTGATCATAAACTGTCTGTGGTTTAGGCAATCTCAATTACACTTTGTGGGGGAATAGGTTTTCTGTTCTTGGCATTCTGTTATTAGATTAACAAGCATTTTATTGTTCCTTTTGTATATGGACTTTTTACATTTGGTACAATTGGAATGTGAAAAAGGAAAAAAAAAAGTATTTAATAGGACAGCTAAAAAAGAACATCAAAGCCCACTATTTGAATTATCTTTAACTGTTAGCTATCTTTTGTTCTTTACAGCTCCTCTATCTGTGGATTCTGCCTCTTTTCTTCATATAATGATACTGTTTTTGCATTTTCCCTGGGAAAAGAAAAAGGCAGAAAGAAATTTGTTGTGATTGTTTTATAAAAATCCTCCTGATTTTTCTTTCACAGAACTTTCTCAAGAATGGAATACATCATAATTTTAGTACACAATATTGGTCTAACTGGGTATCCTTTGATACTTCTCAAGCCAAGTTTGAAACTGAAGAGATCAATCTGAAACAAGGACAACTGTGTACTAACATTAGGAATGTGAAATGTTGTGGTTTCATTCATCAGCTTTAAGTACTCTGAGATGGCAGATTTTGGTTATGTTATTAAAAATACTACTGTCATGTAAATGACAAAAACTCACTTGAGAAAAGGAAACTGTAAATCATGCTTAATTGCTGATTTTAAACATTGTATATTCAGAGCTCTTGCAGGTGTTTGGGACATATTATGCTCTGCTGTAGAGCAAGCAAAGCAACCAACAACCCCAGAAGGTGATACCCTCCACTTATTAAGAGCTTATCCAGTGCCAGAGTCCGTGCTAATTGTTTCAAATACATTAGCTCATGTAATCCTTAAGGAAATCGTATAGGTATGATTTCTATATAAAAGGTAAAAAAAAAATCAAAAGTCCTAGAGGGCAAATTACTAGAGCAAAATCACAGGGGAATAAGAAAGTGAAAATCAGACTATGGTAGCATTAAATGGGTATGACTGCCTACTATTTAAAGAGAAAATTTAGGTGAAATTTTAAAAAGATAAAAGTATCATTTTGTAAATAATTTTCCACTTGAATTACTGTGTGCATATGAAAATTACTATTTGAATATGAATACACATTTTAAACCCTAGTTTTTTCATAATTTAAAAAAATCATTAGGAAAGTTAAAGGCAGGAGAAGTGTGTTACTAAAAATGTGACCCTTAGCTCTTTCTTCAGTTACACAAATCACTTCTCTGTCTCCCTTACACAGAATGCTTCCCTGTGAGGAAAAGAAGAATGATATCCCAAGACCCGATTTAGCAGCTCTTAACACTGCTCAGCTCACTTTCTCCACTAGAATGACAATTCACTATTCATCATTCCCATTATCTGTCTTTTCCCGTAAAGATCCTGAGAACTCCTCCTCCTTCAAAGACCCATCAGCTTGGTAACTCCCATCAATAAATGAGTGTTGGATTAAATCGACTGAACTGAATCACAGGTCTCCAGACGCTGGTCTACAAACTGACTTCCCCATCTCCTGTCTCTTGTTTGTTCTGCTTGAAAGAAAACTGGAAATCAGAGAGAAAATATTTGAGAAGTTCCTAAGTCTCATACAGAAAAACAATCAAAATGTATTGATGCCATTTGGGGTCAAAGCTGGGAAGCCACTTAATGTTTTGGAGGATAAACAATGAGTAGCAATGGATAAGCATTTGCAATAGAGATTGGCATCAGTCAGAGCTTTGTTCAAATTCTGATCTAAACCATGATCAGCTATGTGACCTTGGATATATCACTTCTCTGGCCTCATTTTATGGACCTGGAAATGGGATAATAAATTTATGCCCCCCAGGGTTGTGGTTGAGGATTAAAATAGTGAAGGTACATTTCTGGATGGAAGAATGCATTCAGTTCTTGCTTGTTGGTGTCTAAGTAAACAGGACTGGCTTCTAATTCTTAAAGATGTACCTGCATTTAGTGTATCAGTAAGCACTATTAAGAAATGAATGAAGACATTTGTATTATGTAATAAAGTGAAATCAACAGTGCTAAATCTTAGTTTAAGATAGCTTATGTCACTTCATGATTTGTATCATGTTTTCTCTTATAGAAACAAAGAATGCTAATACAATTTTTTTTTTATGATGGATGTGACTCATTGACCTTCCTTATGTTTGGAGTAAGGATATTTAGATGGAAACTGTAATTCATGTATCAGGAGCCTTTTATAGAAATCTTGAATGGATATTGTGTTTTAAAATATAAAGTTATTAGAATGTTTTCTGGGCATTCTGTTTTCTACTTGTACCCATTAAATTCTGTCCATTCATGATAAGCACTTTATTTGGTTTCTATCACATCTTTCTTACAGGAAAGCCTTACGATATCTTGTGTAGCTAATGACACACTCAAATTATATACAGAATTAAGTGATAGGAAATATTTCTAAAAGACTGCCTTTATGAAACTGCTAATAAGTTGATGTCTGTTTCCATTAATGACCTGAAAAACAAGTGAAGCCTGTCGCATTTCAAACAAAATTGTGTTAATTACAATATTTTTTTCTATTTTGTGCAGAGATTTCCTTTCAGTTATCATGTATTTATGATTAAAGATGTGCAGATCCACTTTGATATGTGCAAAATCTTGTTACAAATATTTGCTGGGCATTCTTTTGGAACCACGAAATTCAAATTATTTAAGGCAAATTTTGAAGAGTGTATTCTTAATAGGGAAACTCTTAGCCCTTCTCCTTAATGCAATTCTTTTTATTCAAATAATGGGGATGAGTCTTATGGTATTGTCCTGTTAGCTTCTTAACAATATTTTTTACTTCTTTCATAGTGACTGCAGGATTATTCCATAAATATTATTGTTTCACATTTGATGTTTAGGACTGAAGCTTAATATTGATGACATTTCTCATCTTCTGCACATGCATGTCCCTGCATTCACGGTTCCAATTTAAGCTGAGTATAAATACAAGAAGGAAAAATAATGTTGTAGGAGATAGAATTAGACTTGCCTGGTTGATTGTGTTGGGGATGCAGCCGCAGCTCTCTGTAGCATGGCTTGCCACTCAGGGAACCTCCATCATGAGATTAAAGTGCTTTTTCAAGCTGTCTGATGAGGGACTTTTAACTCACAATGTCTAGGTATTGCAATGGCTTCTTCTCGTCACGGTTGCTAAAAACACACAGCCTTTTGTCAGGCTACAGAATGTTTTAATTCCCAATGCAAATCTCGGTGACATGTTTGTTACGCTAGCGGATATACCTGACAGATCCTATTCTGAGTTTTCCAGGAAAAAACACACGTCAGCACGTTTGTGGGATATCAAATCTTTTATGTGAGCATGCCTTTTAGTAATTGGGGAAACCATTTCAAACTAGAGTTGATTTGATATAAAAATACCATGGAAGTTGGTGTTTGTATAATTCCTAGCGTAAGTACATTTGAACAGATCTTGTTGTTAGTTACAAGAATGGTTTTATGGTTTGCATGAAGCGCTAAATAAGAGTCTGTGAAAATAAAAATAATGCTTCCATCACACCTTTGCTAACCTTTAGAAATATACTCATTGAGTTTTACAGTTACACATATGTGTACAAAATGTGTAAAGAATTATGGTACATGCACTCAAATAAATATAAAACAGAACAATTAAATACACATGTTTCTGAAACCATAAATCATAGGTGTTTGCAGAAGTATTCTGAAGTGTATTTACTATGCACTACAAAAATAGATATTAAGGAAACTTTCCTTGAGATTTCAATTCCATCATTTATTTATAATGAGATACATTGCCTTTAGCCAACAGAACATAGATTCAAATTCAGGTCACTTGGATGTAAGGAACCTACCTGAAATGTTTGGTCACAGTATTCAATAACGTTATGGGCTTGACTGTGTATGCAGTGTCTCCTGGTAATAAAGTTTTTTGAGTTTAAAAGCAGATTTTTAGATCACATTACACTGTGTCCCAAATTCTTCATTTCTGTTTTTAGAATTAAAGGAAAGGAAGATGTGAGATATACCCGTTTTGAACTTCTTCATTAATTTTGCTTAGTACTGCTACAAAGATTTTTAAAACATGCTTCCTCATTACAAAATGCTAGTAACTGCAAGGTTTCAGTAATATCCTCAATTCCCCTTCTTTTTATCCATTACCACTTGCGTTTGCTTTTTTTCATTCTTATATGTGTCTTTGTTTTGAATTTATCATCTGCAATGTAGTATTTGTTATCTGAGACTATTCTATGTATGAAAATATGAGAACTAACAGTATAAAACTGGGTGAGAATAGATTAGAATTGGGCATGTATCCTTTTAATCTTTTTATTGAAAATGCAAGTTGCATATTTAGTGCACTTTAATCTTATTTGAATAAATTGTTATGTTGGTTCAATTAATATGTTTGGATTTCCTTGCTCAGGGGCAGAATTGTGATAAAGTATTTAAATTTCTATTTGCAGCCCTCACCGTGTGGCATGTGAAAAGGAGCTTATCTTGTTTCAATTTGCAGGCCACCAGAATCTATTTTCCTTTTAATATAGGTATAAGAAAGACTAAGCATCCCGACTTGCTGCAATTGGTGAGAATATTCTTAGACTTTACAAACTTACTGAAAGAGAGTGTTGAATTGACTATGGATCCTCTGCTTTATTTTGAATATTTTTATTCCTTTGTAAGTTACTAAGGTTATTTATATTATTCTGCTGAACTATTTGCTATTGTGGAGATTTGGTGAGTCATTGAAAAAATGCCTTTTGAGTTGTATTTTTTCTTTGTTATTACCAAGAACCTACTGGAGGAGCTCAGGGATAGCTATAACTGTGTTAATGTACTTCTACTTCAGGACCCGGAAATAATGTGAGATCTTGGGAGGGTCATGTCCACAATCCGATTGACAAAGACTGCATAAGAGCAAGCAACTTCTAGAGAGTTGTGGGCTTGTGGCATAACAAAAAATAAAAAAGGGCAATGGGAGCAGGAAAGGGAGAGATTTAAAAAAAAAAATTTAACTGTAAAGGAAACAAATTTTCCTCTGGGAAACTACTCAGAGTGCAACACAAGCATATTTTTCTAATTAAATAGATTACTCTATGCCTTTGGCACTTAAAAGAAAGTCCTTAGATTCACAGCCTCCTGAGTTAAACGTATTTCCCAGGTTAATTCTCTGGAAATTAAATCTGGCACTGTTTTTCGCCACTTTGCTCCCTTTTTTTCTATTTCCTTTTCTTTTTTCACCTATGGCTCATTTCCTTCTCTCTTTTTGATCCGTCCTCAACTCTTCTACCTGTTGGAGTGAAATGGAACCAGCTCTGACGTTTCCCCTCCATCTTTGTCCCTTGAGGCAGAATGAATCACTGCTTAGCTTGTATCCCTGTAAGACTTACTTCATCCCATTTCGTGCGTACAGCTCTTCATTGTCTGTCTCCAACAACAGCTGGTTGCCCACATGTCCATTATGATTGCATCAAGGGCATCTTAGGAACAAAGGTGTCATTTGTTTCCTGCTGTTCTCCAGTGTTAGACATACAGTTTTACATAGAGAAACCACTCGAAGGAGGCTGAACTTGTTTCTGGTTAAACATTATCAGCAAATAAGCCCTTAAAATCTGTGAAGTGAAGATTTATATTTCTTTTTGATTTTTAAATTTAGAATTTTTTTCCCTTTTTATATCTGCCTTCTCATCTTCTGTTCATTCACTGAGATACCCCTAAGTGCCACTACAGAGAAGAGTAGAGATGTGTGTATTTGGAGTGTGTCTCCACACAGGACTGTGTATGGTGTGTGCTGCAGATGCAGGGGACTCATTGGTCCCAAGAAAGGAGCTGACGAGAGACTAGGGCTGAGAAAGAAATTGTATTGTACTAACAAGCAATCATTGGGAAATCATTTTAAGACTTTGACAATAATTTCCCAGTGGTTGGTTGTCTAGAAAAGGGAAGGAAAAAAAGAAAAAGAAATAGTGTTTTATGCTGAATACCAAATAATTCCATATGACAATGCAAATCAAGTTTGAATGCCAGAAGCGTAGAAATTAAAGCCCACTCAGCCATTAGGTTGTCTGTCTTGATCAAGAAGGCGTGGAGATTCGTTGCCTCGGAAAAGCAATGTGAAGGAAATGTAGAAAAGGAATTTGAAGGTGAGAGGCTTAAAATAAGAGCATTTTTCAGTTTGTTCCAAATGAAAGCCAAGGCAAGTCAGTAATACAGAGCTAATGTATCACTAAAATGTGATAAACAAAATGTTATACCAAGTCCTGCCATTGAATACTGGGGAAATCATCTTATAAAAAAATTAAAAGGAGAAAGCATTAGGGTACCAAACAGCATGCCTTTATGAAATGGATCACTTGGAATTGGGTTGTGGTTTCATTTTGTATGACACATTGGCATACATACATAAAACGTATTGCATTGAGTGTTACAACATGCAATCCCAAGGTCTCCTTCTTTTGGTTTGTTTTGCATAAGTGGTGTCTATGTTTGTGCCTCTACTGATGGGAATTCATATATAACCTACTGCAGTGAATTTTTGAACTGTCTTTTGTGATGAGCTCCTTTTCAGTACCTAAGATTTTTTCTTGAGATTTCTGTGCCATAAGAGACTTCAAATGTGCATATTAGAGAATTTCATTGAGCAAAAAAGCTTGGATCAAGGTTAGATAAAGAAAAACAAAACCTTTAGATTTTTTTCTCTTACATTTCTTAAACCAATTAAAAATGGACACTGGTTTATTTTATTATATTACGAAGTCTGGGTTCAAAGGAAAATTTACTGAGAAAAGTAAATGGAAGCTTTCAAGATAAAAAAAAAATGCAGTTTACTAAAAGATATACATTGACTAGAGGTCGAGTGGTTGGAAAGACATCAAGGCCATAATCAGAGACTTAGTTCCAGCATTATCTATTGACCACTCTTTAGGAGACTTGTGGCCACATGTGGTCATACCATAGCAACCTAATCTTAGAACCAGGGGCAAAAGAACTGTGGGGGGACAAAAAATCAAAGAGGTAGGCATTTGGCCTTGTGGTTAGGTGCCCATATCCCACATAGAAGAGTTTGGGTTCCGTTCCTCGCTCTGGCTCCCAATTGTAGCTTCCTGCCCATGCAGACCCTGGGAGGCCGTAAGTGATGGCTCATGTAGTTGGGTTTTTGCCAGCTCGTTGTCTGCAATTGGGAAATAAATCAGAGGATGGGAGTTGTGTCTGTCTGCCTGTGTCTCTGCCTCTGGAATTAAAAAAAAAAAAAAGGCAAGCAAACAAAAACAAAACAAAAATTCGATGTCCTTTCTTGGCACCAAGGGGAGGTGATCCCTGCTTTTGCATGTGAACTCCGCCGTCTTTTATTCCACAGTTAATGGTATTGATAATTCTGTTTCAGCTCATCTCTGGGAGAGGTTGGTGTCTCTGCTCCATTTTTTCAGTAAATCCAAGAGGCTCAGCTCAAGTCGAAGAAACCCTAACATGATGGTAGACACTTTTCTTATTTTTAATAGGCCAACAAGGTAATATAACTTCTTTACAGAGATGAATAGCATTTACTTTACAGAAGTTGCATAAACAACCTGCTTGCCACCAAGGTTGCTGCAGATGACTGCACATCAACTGGGGGAGCCTTGCTCAAGAATCGCTTCTCCCAAGAAGGCTTCTCTGGCTGCTCTGTTTCATGAGCTTTCTCCCTGTACTAACAGCCTGTTGTGATGTGTTTGCTTTTTCTAGCACACAGTTGATTATAAATAACAACACGTCCTTCATTCAGAGGTCTAAGGCAAATCGCATGGCACTCAATTGCTTGATTCCAAAGCAGAGGTGCATTGTCATATAAAAATCAAGGCAGCACTTACTAAATGCACAGACATTTACTGAGCTCCTGCTATACATCGCACTATGAGTTAAGTGCTAAGCATGCAAAGATGTATAAGATCTTTAAGGAGCTTACATTTTAGTGGGGAGAACAGATTGATAAACAGAAATTTATTTCTTTATTTTGTGATACATTTAGTTCCAGCTATATACACCCAGCGCTGGTGTTGTGTGGAAATAAATCTGCTGATTTTTACTCTGGATTTGGAAAATAATATCTCCAGGGAAACTTCACTATAGATCCTTATTTCTAGTTTGGATTTGAATAAGTGCTTTTTTTTAAACTAGACAAGTAAAAGAAAAGGCATCCAATGCATAGCTACAGAAGTGGGATACAGCATATTGTGTTTAGAAGCTGTATGGATTGGTGAATTACTGAAAAAGAGTTATAGAGAATGGCATTAATGGAAGGAAAAAAACCTGGGGGATGAAGTTGAAGAAAGAATCCAGAGATTGGTCATGAAAGGTTTCTCATGTGATGCCAGGGAACAGCAGATTAGAATTAGCCAAGTCACAGTGAAAGCAGTGAGTGATGGCATCTGACAGAGAGGAAGAAGGCAATACCCTGCACAGCACAGGCAGAAAAATCTTAGAAATCCTAAAGCCTGGTGCCACTTAATGTCCAGACAGATGGCTTTCCAGAACTCACCAACAACTATAGAGGCACCATGCTTGCTTGCACTTCACAGCACAATGATTGAAATGCAGACTGGTGATCCCAAGTCATCAAGGAAAGGAAAAATTATGTGCAATAAGCTATGTTTATGAAGTCAGGGAAGTGTGTAATAGAGTTTAGAATTCATCAAACAGTGAATATGAGAAAAATGTTGGGTGTTTACAGATATGTGTATTAATGTATGAATCCTCTTATTCTCCAACATGGCCAGCTCTGTTAGGCATTATTATGGTCAATGTTATCTTTTCATATCCATGTTAGGCTACTTTCACTCTTTGTTGACAGATGCCTCATCATATACTCCCCTCCACCACTGAGGCCAGTGCTGGGGATACTTAGTTCCTTAATCAATCTTTAATGATTGTTTTTTAAACTATAGTATACCTCTTCTCTATTGTCTACCTCTTCTCTATTGTCTACTGGGTTCTTGGCTGACTCATTTATGGGACATCTCAGGAAGCCACTGAATTCTTCTATGGATTATATTACAGAGAATAAATCCACTGGCTGTACATTATTTTGCAGAATAATATACCTAGGAAGCTGGTTTTGGGAAAATGACATAATACTGGAGAAAGGTGTCAATTTAGAACTCAGAGAGTCTTGGATTGGAATGCTTGCTGCTACTCACTAGGGGTTTAACTCAGCCAAGATGCAGTCTCCATGAGCCTCAGTCTTCCTATAAGAAGAAAATGGGTACAGAATCTGCAGAGCACTAAGAAATAATGGATTATCTTTGAAATCACATAACATGCAGACTAGTACAAGTGAGCATTCAGTAAAAGTAGCTATTAATATTTTAAAACCATACTTAAGAACGTTGTAATTTTTTTAAAGACTTATTTTATTTATTTGAAATACAGCATTACAGAGAGAGGTAGAGACAGAGAAAGAGGTCTTCCATCCGCTGGTTTACTCCCCAGATGGCCACAACGGCCGGAGCCGTGCTGATCTGAAGCCAGTAGCCAGGAGCGTCCTCCGAGACTCCCACATGGCTGCAGGGACCCAAGGACTTGGTCTATCTTCTACTGCCATTCCAGGCCATAGCAGACAGCTGGATCGGAAGAGGAGCAGCCAGGACTAGAACTGGCGCTCATACGGGATGTTGGCGCTTCAGGCCAGGGTGTTAACCTGCTGTGCCACAGTGCTGGCCCCAAGAACGCTGTATTTTTAATAGCACATCTTAAAGGTACATGAAATGCTTTTGAGAAAAAAATCAAAATAGTGAGAGCAGATCACCAAACACGAACCCACAGTCTTGTTTTTCTGTTTGTCCCTGAAATGAATACCTGGGGCACTTCACCTTGCCCTAGACCAAGCATTCTTAAAAATATTCTGAAACAGGATTAAATATAATACATTTTGACTGATTTTTAAGTATGAGAAGACTGGTGTAAAATAAAGAAAGAGAAGAAGCAGACCAGCAATTTAAAATGCAACAATGGGAGCCAATGGAAAAAGTAGATATGTTGGAGCACAGCAAAACTGACAGAGGCTGAAAGGTCTACAGGAGAGGGTATTGAGATATTGACTTTAGAATCCATTCTCAGAAAGTATTTCCCATAGTAAGAAGCTTATTTTAAGCATATTCTTCTTTTAAATTTTTATTACATATTCAAAACTTCATGATAATAATCATTCTCTTGTTCTGACTCTCCTTTTTCCTGTGGGAACACAGGGCATTGTTGGTGAGCAAGATTTGTCCCCTTTTATCCCCCCTTTTTTGCTGATCTCGTCAGTATAAATGCATTTTTATGTCTGCATTTCCCGAGTGTGATTTTTTTTTTTGACATTGATGATTAAGAAATGGCAAAATGACACCTGGGCTTCTTTTTTCTGGACAAAAAGAGCAAAGTACATATTAGTAGTGACTGCCTATTTTAAAATCCCCTTTTTCTTTGTCTGTTGAGCTGTCTGTAATCATCAGAGTGGAAAATAACTTTGAAAGCTCAAGCTCAGAGGGGAAAAAATGGAGCTTTAGTGCCTCAGTATGGGAAAAGAACTGGCAGGCAGGAGAGCTGCTTTTTTGAAACATAAGGTTTTACTCAGTGTTGTGGAGTTCTACAAAGTGTACAACCACACAGTGCAAATGCCAGCATGGTCGGCTTGACTTGAAGCTTTTCAGGTAAATTTTGTCCCATGGATAGCTAGAGAGAAGATGATCAGTCCTCAGGAAAGAGAGGGAGAGACCAGAGGAGGGGAATGGAGTGGGTGGTCAGGAAGGACAGAGGAGAGGAGATGAGACAGGAAAGTCACTTCAAATGGACAAATCAAAAGGCACACTTGCTTCTGGCTTAGGTTGGACTCAGTTTCATCAATGACCCCAGTCTGTTCTCCTCAGCAAATTCATCCTGTGTACTTCATGCATGACAAATGGTGCTACATGTTTGCCGTGGTTTGCATCGCTTCAGTTTCTCTTCATGGCATTCATTCTGTCATCTGTGCTAGACACTATGAAAATACCTTCACATTCTTTGTGGGTCTTGAAGACATTTTATGTATGTTAAGCTTAATCTTTTCCAGCTTCTATTAATGGTATATGGAAGTTTCCTTTGTTTTTCTTTGTATTTCTCTTTGCTGCAACATCTTCCCGTTGGTCTCCAAGATGTGATGTATTATGCATGTCTTTTCTAGCAGACTAGGGTGGGAAGTGCAAGCTAGGAGGGGTCATACCCCCAGAGACACGCCTACTGATGTCAGTGCTAACTGGCTGCTGCGGATGGTCTGGAGGGGTTGGTGGGGTTGGACTTTTGGAAAAAGAACATGCGTTTTCTTTCATCCAGGAGTCTGAATGAAGAGCAATCTTTTGTTTGTTACAGTGATGGGTAATTTGGAGCATTTCCCTTTGCATGCAGAAATTTGCTATTCTAATCAAAATCTCGTCCCTTTCTACAGAGCATTATAAGATACTTATGAAAATAGGCAGATTCAGATTTCCTGTTTGAGTTTTTGTCAGCTTTCACTTTTATGCTCATTTGCAGAATCACATAACTATGAAAGGCCAATTAGCTCTAAGTCCCCAGAAAGTGACAGAATAAATTGCTTTCTTCCTAGCAAATCAAGAATAATATTGTGGGTGCAGTGCAAAAGTGTCCACCCAGAGATTTCAGTTCATTTTCTCAATCTAATAGAGTGCTTCTGGCCTCCCTGCTTTCCTGTCAGAGCTCTTATATAACACTTCTCTTCTGTGCTAAGATAGGATAAATCTGTAAATTTGAGCAGCGCCTTGGTCAAGATGCTTAGTATGGAATAGATCTCGCACCTCAGTCAAAATTTATTTAAGTCAAATCAAAGAATTCATAGAATTCTCTTTAGCAGGGTCGACTGTCACCAAGCTAATATCCGTACATGCAGCTGAGTGGGCATTTGAGATTTGATTCACAGAGAGTGGCCAGGATGCTATTCCTGTTTATTGCAGTAGCTATGCAAACAGAAATGAAGATCATGGCATACTTGCAGTTTTCAAAATCAAGCCATCTCTAAAGAGTTGAGGACTTTTCTCAGATCCTGCTCCTCCTGGGCGTGCCTATGCAACATTTGCTTCCTTTCTCCATGTGTCTCTCTGACTCTTCTCTTTTTGTTGCACACTTTATCCCTAAGTTTCCCTGAGCAACTTCTCCAAGCCTAGGAAGCTCAGGGCACTTCAAGGAAACAAACACAGTTCTTCAAGTTGTGAAGAATTTCCACAAGGAAAAGGGATGTAGCAGCCAGGCAAAGAGGCCATGTCCCGTCATGACAAGGCCAGGATTTAAGGTAAGTTTTATCTCTAAAGGAACAAGGTATCTTTTTTGTTTCATGTTGTCAAGGTTTTCTCTGAAAGAACCCTGCCGTGTATTCATCATTGCCAGTATTATTATTAATGGACTTTAGAGAGGAGGACAGAATAACAAGGGAGTTCACTTAGAATTAATGTTGAATTATTTTGTTATTCTTGAGACTGAAAGACAATGAATTACTAATCATTTCTTTTTCTTAAGTGACACCTACATGGGGATAAGTGGGTTAGTGGGTTGTATTCAATCAGTGGTACTAAAATGGGTACTTGATTTGGAACCCAAATTTTGTTTTCAGCAGAATGGATACAGGATATTTGAATTTTGTTCTCGAGTCCCTTGGCGATACATAAGATTTTTCAATTAATACCCAATGAGTTTGATGTGATTAGTGTCATTACAATGAAATCCTTAAGGATTAAAAAGGATTTGCTACTTGTAGGGAGCTGTTGTTGTGAAGAGGCTACCATGGAATGGTTTCAGGGTGGCATCACTTTGTCAAAACTTTTAGATTAGAGATATGAAATAGAAACATCTGTAAACTGTTAAAAGATTTACGTTCTTCCTCTTGTTAGACATGACATTGCTAACTCTACTGCACTACTGGGGCTCATTTAATCTAGCAGTCATTTCAGCAAGCACTCCATAAAAACCATTATTGAATTAACTGTCGTCTTTCTAGACCACTATGCATTTATGATAACCCCTCTTCTTCCCCTCCCAGTTGCCTTGTAGAGGCAAACCCAGATTATTTCACAGAATACGTGTTCTTTTTGTTATTAAAAGTCTATAACAAGAATTCTACTGGTAGCAAACACACCACTCTGGTGTCTGCTTTCTTTCTGCTTTGAGGAAATGAAACCCTGAAACTTACCAGGAGATGAGTTAATTCAAACTCTCTGCCCACTGTTCAGCTGTCCTTCCTTGAAAGGGCTCCTTCACATACCCTCCCACATAGTTTCAAAAATTCGCTGGATGTTTTCTTCCTTGAGTTATTTTTAACCACATAAGAAAAGAAAAAAGCATACTCTGAAGCCCGAATGTGTTTGTGAAAAGGAGAAAAGTGTTTAATCTTCCCAAATTCTCATACTTTTTTTTTGGAATGGTGGTTCTAAGATATAGTTTTATTTGGGTAGTATGTGTTATTTTTCAAAACTTCATAAGGTTGAGTTGGACACCTTGATTTCTGAAGTTTATATTTAAGCAATTTCCTAAGATGTGCTCATTCTGTGATAAAACAGTCATAAAGGGGAACCTGACTGGCAAAGAGCAGTTGGGTAACTGAAATGCCTGAAACTGGAGCTTGGTAAGTGTAGGAACACACAAATGAGGGCCTTTGCTTGACTTGTATGCAATAGGGGATCTTGGGTATCTACGTTAGAGCATCAAGCAGCTCAGTGTTTTTATTTCTAAGTTCTTTATTGTATCTGTCGACCCACAGAGAAATCACACTTCAATTTTGTAGCTACAGTATAGATGGCATTTATACCTTAACAGTTTCAGGCATAGATTAAGTATCTACACATCCTAAAAGAATGTGCTACTTGTTTTAGTAGCATGGATTGGATCCAAATCAATTGTTCCATTGGAGAGAATGAGGATAAAGCATACATACTTAGGAAAGTATGCTACGGGGAAGGTGATGGGGGAAGGTGGGTGTAAATAAATCTAGGAAGCTAGAGGAATCTTCCACCTAAATAGAATAGCATTTGTATTTCAAATGCAAAAACATCAGTGAGGATCAACACAAGGAATTCATTTTAGCCTTTGAGTAACTCACAGTGTAGTGGATGGCAAACTTTGGTGAACGGCTTTTCAGTACAATAAGAGAGCAGCGATCACATGCGTCCCAGTCAACAACACTTGTCAATTCTAGTTGGAATCTCCAACCAGTTCTGTTACAGGAGGATATGAGGAGAATACATGGATCTCGTTCATGATTAGTGAAAATACAGTCAGGACAGCAGGGAGTTTTGGGGAGCTGTTTTCTATCTTCATTGCGGTAGTGGTTACACTGACCTCTAAGTGTGTTAAAACACAAAGAACTATACCTGTCAGAAATCAACTTTACTGTATGTAAATTGAACCATAATAATACAACAAATTACAATTAAGTTAAAATTTAGGGTAGTTCTGGTGTATGTCATAGAAGAATAAGAAGGACTTGATTGATGGATTAACATAGTAATATAAAACCTGAGAGAAAAAATTCATGTAATAAGATACAGTAGGAAGAGCAAAAGACATTAAAATAATTAAAAATTGAGTGTGAAAAATTATCAAACAAAGTAAACAAAAGCTTACTCCCAATCCAGGCAGAGAGAGCTCTTATAATGTGTTCCCATCTCACCTTGCAGGCTGCATCTGCCTCTACAGGTCACAAAATATCTTATCCATGGATAAACATGAGAACATTTTCACATAACTCATTTGGTGGTGAAAACTGATCTGTACTGACATAAGACTATTTATGTATTTTCCATATGTCACTTTGTGTGAATATTTGCATGTTTGCTGTAGAAATATTACTATGTTTGATTATTCAGCGCTGCCTAGAGCTCACAGGCTGTGTTTTAATATACAGCGTGTGAACAGAATTCGCCCTTTAAAATCTGAAAAACTCCGAACTCTAAAACATATCTGATCCCAGGGGTTTCTGGTAAAGGATTACTGATTGTGCTTTCAAAAGATTGTTTCTGCACAAAGCAGATGGTACCACTTACTTCCCCTGACATGCTTCATGTGGTTATGCTTTAGCCCCATTCCTAGTATCACTGCTGCAGTCTGGAAGCATTGTTCTCTTAACTCACCCATGTGAAAGCCAACTTTAATGTCCTTGCTTTCTAGAAGCCTGCCTCATATATCCCTACAGGGCTTATTATTAACGTTTACATTTCTGATTCTCTCTTATAACTCCACGTAGACTATAAATTCATGACATCCCAGACTGCTCTGAGTTGCCATGACAGTTTGGAGATAGTTATCATTGCAACATTGCTTGTGCAAAATACTGGATTCATGACTTGTGTTAGGATCAGAAAGTCCCTAGACTGAAGGATATGATCATGACTACCCGGGCAAGAATGAAAGCTGAAATTCTTAGGTCAAGACTGGATATAAAATATTGGTTGAGGTTGGGTATTTACCCTGAGGTTTGGCACAAGAATGGTAAACATGGATAAGACACCTAGGAAAAGAAAAGAAAACAAACCATGTGCTAATCACTGAGTACTGGAACCTGTGCAGAGTCATTATTTCACTTAGTGCTGAATTTGGGAGGGGGAGGTAATTCTTATCTCCATTTTACAAATGAAGGACTAAGCTTAGAAATGGTAAGCCCTTAACATATATAGGTAGGAATGAAGCCAAGATTTGAATTCAGTCTCTTCAATACCCCATCCTTGTTCACAACCATTGTGCAATACTGCCACTTCAATTGGGGCCCACATATACAGTGAGAAATTATAAAAGAGATAGACACTGGAGTCGGGAGTAGCATCTGTTATAATTTCAGTGCATGCAGTGGTGCACAATGGCTAACTGTGATCTTGCATCTAGCAGCAGTGCTCAGGGTTTTCATCATAAGTTTTTTTTTTGTTTTTGTTTTTTTTTTTTTTTTTTTTTTTTTTACAGGCAGAGTGCATAGTGATAAAGAGAGACAGAGAGAAAGGTCTTCCTTTTTGCCGTTGGTTCACCCTCCAATGGCTGCCGCGGCCAGCACCGTGCCTATCCGATGGCAGGAGCCGGGTACTTATCCTGGTCTCCCATGGGGTGCAGGGCCCAAGCACTTGGGCCTTCCTCCACTGCCTTCCCGGGCCACAGCAGAGAGCTGGCCTGGAAGAGGGGCAACCGGGAAAGAATCTGGTGCCCCGACCGGGACTAGAACCCGGTGTGCCGGCTCCGCTAGTTGGAGGATTAGCCTATTGAGCCATGGCGCCGGCCCATCATAAGTTCTAAAGCTTCACACACCTCCTTTAAACCTTACAGTGCCCTTGTGTGCGAGGATGGGCATCTCTAATGGAGGCAGCAAGTACACCTAAAACTGCTCTCTAGTACCACATAGTGCTCTCTAATACCATAACAAGAGAAATCAGGAGAGCGATTAGTTATACGGAAGATGCAGTGGTGACAGAATACCATAGTCTTGGAATTTCATCAGGATATCACCTCCTTTGTCCTTGAATCTGACAGGGACCAGAACATACTCATTGTTGTCCATAGTGATAAATAACACCTTGTCTTAAATCTAAAAGTAATTCTTACTACCAGAGATTGGTAGATTCTTAAAGATTTATCTATTTATTTGATAGCATTTCAGAGATACAGGGAGAGACAGAGAATCTTCTATCTGCTGGTGTACTCCTCAAATGGCCTCAGTGGCCAGGGGTAGGCAAGGCCAAAGGCAGAAGTCAGGAGCTTCTTCCACATCTCCCACGTGAGTGGCAGGGGCCCAAGTACTTGGGCCATCTTCTGCTGCTTTTTTCAGGACATTAGCAGAGAGCTGGATGGGAAGTGGAGCAGCTGAGACAGGAACTGACACCCATGTGGGATGCCAGCATCACAGGCAGCAGCTTTACCTGCTATGCCACAATGCTGGCTGAGATTGGTAGATCTTGATGGTTTGTTAGGAACATATTGTTGTTGATATCTATTTCATAATATGAGGCAGTTTCCTTATGTTCTCTGTTTTTTGGGAAATTCAGACTAGAGCCAAACTATTTATAAATGTTGAAAAAAGAACTAATAAACTTCACTCTTCTTCAACTGGAAAAAAGGTTGTAAACATGTTAATTTCTCACAACATTGCTCTATGGTTTCTGTGTAGACTGAAAGATTTTTGATGTGTTCGATGCAATGGGGGAACATCCCAATAGTGTCAAGAAAAAGCTGACATTCTATATTCTGCTCAGTTCAGCCTTTCATTCTGAATTCTGTCTGTGAAATCAGCAACTTTCACTCCAGGAAAGGAGATTGTGGATGAATTAATGATAACAGAGTTAGCATAGGTACTCTCAACAATTTATAGCAAGTAAATTAAAATCACTTGTTGGTCTTTGAGCAAACCCTTTAGGAATAAGTTAAACTCAAAGGGACAAATATGCATAAATATAAATGTATCTTTTCCTCCTCTAATTCCACTAGAAAGGTGTGGAAATAGTTACAAGGAAAAGTAGAATATAAGAGAGTATGAAACTCATAATGCTTTTGCTCTGTAATGCATAACCATATTCAAACATGGACTGTTCCTTTATTAATCAGTAAAAATTTACATAAATGTTTTATTAGGTAATTAGATATTTTATTAGGTAATTACTCAGCATTTAGGAGGTTAACTTTGGATCTCATCTTTTACCCAGGGACCAGCTATAGAAAAATCCCGAGTTCTTCACATTGGTATGCCAATAACAATAGTGAAGACACTTTAGTGATTTCTGAGAATAGACTGAGGCAGTTGATTGAGAGCTGCATGGGGTTACCTGATTTCTAGCTACAGACATCAGCGTCAGGGATGGAAGATTATTGAATTGGACTTAGGTGCTGCTATTCCTAAATGTATCCACTGAATAGGAAATACTTGTTGAAAACACAAATTTTAGGGCTTCAGCTCACACTGACATCATCAGAATCTCCACGATCCAATGTAAGACACTTATTTTTCATAAGTTTTTTATGTAATCGTGGTGACTAGCCACATTTAGGAGCTACTGTTTGGTCCAGGCCGCAACCATTTATTCTGCAAAACACTTACTACATTACCACGGCTGATCATCAACCAGTGTATATAGGATCCACCAGTCTGTTTATAACCAAGAGACCATCTGCCTGAGCCTCCAGTCTGCTCGAGGAACTTGGATATTTAATATTCAAATGTAATACACTGAAATCTACACTTTACATAAGATGAGAAACCCAGAATCTCTCACAATACCACTGAGAGTAATGGTGAGATTTAGCCTATTCTATGCTGTAATTTTCAGCATCTAGGTTTACATCCTGATCTCCTTTCTCTTTTCCTATGTAGTCCTTTTCTATATCACATACCCCAACAGATACCACTGTTCTAACTTGTCATTCCCAAAGTTAACACTGAAAAGGTTTTTTGGTGAATTCCTTAACCTTTTCTTATTTGACAATCCCACCCTCCTCAAATTATTTTTTACTTTGCTATGTAGAGCTATTTAATTCTCCTCATCTGACTTCTCAGAGGACTGTCAGTTACAGGTGTACTGGTTGTGTACTGTACAACTCTAGCAGATGTCATTCATACTAGAGAGCATGTGTTCAGCAACTCTCATTACTGAACAATTTTCTTTCTTTCTTTCTTTCTTTCTTTCTTTCTTTCTTTCTTTCTTTCTTTCTTTCTTTCTTCTTTCTTTCTCTCCTTCCTTCCTTCCTTCCTTCCTTCCTTCCTTCCTTCCTTCCTTCCTTCCTTCCTTCTTTCCTTCTTTTTTATTTTTTATTTGACAGGTAGAGTTATAGACAGTGAGAGAGAGAGACAGAGAGAAAGGTCTTCCTTCCGTTGGTTCACTCCCCAAATGGCTGCTACGGCCGGCGCTGCGCCGATCCGAAGCCAGGAGCCAGGTGCTTCTTCCTGGTCTCCCATGCGGGTGCTGGGGCCCAAGCACTTGGACCATCCTCCACTGCTTCTTGGGCCACAGCAGAGAGCTGAACTGGAAGAGGAGCAGCTGGGACTAGAACCGGCACCCATGTGGGATGCCGGCGTGGCAGGCGGAGGATTAACCAAGTGACCCACGATGCTGGCCCGACAATTTTCAAGCTCTCTGGACATACACTGGGGCTGTGCCTTTCCATTAGCCTGCCATGCTTCCAAGCTTATTGGATCTCCCTCATGCAATGATTTATTAACATTAACCACACATTCTAGTTTTCCTATGTACCAGCAAGATTTTGATTATTCAGTTTATAGAAGATCTAGTGAAATTCTGCCCTTAGAGTCTTTTGCAACCATACTGCTATCATCATTTTGAATTTGGTTGTGATCCTCCTCTGTGTAATGCTCTCTGATTGTATTCTGGTTGAGTCCTTTCTTGCTTTAGGATTGCTTCCACTCACAGATTGGGATCAAGGCTTGTCTTAAGGGAATATCCTAGAAGTGGGCTCTTACACAGCATAGAGATATGTAGGGAATGAAGATCTGAATAATTACCTGGCACTGCAATGATTTGTAGCAATCACAGAAAGTGGTGAGTGGCAGCAACAGTGGCACTGTAGTTCAGCTGTGTTACCTTCTGTTCTGGCAAGCACTGTAGGCCCAGGGAGACAGGTGTGAGGTGGCATTTAAGCAAAAAACAAAGAAAAAAAATATTTAACAGGGGCTGGCATTGCAGTGAGGCAGCTTGAGTCACTGCTTGAAATGACGGCATCCCATATGAGAACGGCCAGAGTCTCGGCTACTCTGCTCCTGATGCAGCCTCCTTCTAATGTGCCTGTGAAGTCAGTGGACCATATGGTTCAAGAACTTGACAGCTGCCACCCCTGTGGGAGACTAGGATGGAGCTCCTGGCTCTTGGTTTCTGCCAGACCTGAACCTGGATGTTGTAGCCATTTTGGAAGTGAATCAGCAGGATGAGATTCACTCTCTCTCCATCTCTGTAGCTCTGCTTTTGAAAATAAATAAATAAATAAATAATCCATCATTAAAAATAAAAAAAGAAACTTGACAAAATTAGAGACAGGATGGAACTGTTCTAATGGGATAACTAACAGTGTTAAATGCCCTAAATACTTAATCTTGTATCCCAAATTCCTCCTGTGTTAGTACAGAATTGGTTCTGGAGCTGAATGTTTAGATGGATGACAAGTGACTATACGTGTACAGTTTGATATGGTAATCATTAATACATTGAGAACTTGAAATGCAGCTAGTTTGAATTCATGTGTTCTTAAATGTAAAAAACCCTAAATTTAGATTTTTTTAAAAAAAAGTTAACTCACTAATAATACTTTATATTGGTCATATTAAAATGGGCATTTTTGGTCAGCTCCTTTCTCATTCTTCATTTATAGTGGGTTAAATAAACTATAGAATTAAATTAATTTCACTTATATATATTTTAATGTAGCCACTAGAAAATTTAATCTTAGAGGCCAGCATTGTGGTGTAGCAAGTAGAGCTGCCAACTGCAACACCTGCATCCCATATGGACACTGATTCAAGTGCCAGCTGCTCTGCTTCCAATCTAGTTCCCTGCTGATGTGCCTGGGAGGACAGTAGAGAATGACACAAAGCCTTGGGCCCCTGCAGCCACATAGGAGTCCTGGAAGAAGCTCCTGGCTCCTGGCTTCAGCCTGCCACTGCCCTCTATGTTGCAGCCACTTGGGGACTGAACAAGTGATAGAAGACCTCTCTCTCTCTCTCTCTCTCTCTCTCTCTCTTTCTGGCTCTGCCTTTCAAATGAATAAGATAAATCTTTAAAACACAAACACACACAATTGTCATTTTTATTTAAAAAATAAAATTTAAGCTTAGATGTTTGTCTTGAGTTATATTTCTAATGGACAGCACTGTTTTATATCATGGAGGAATGAAACCACAGCCTCTCCAAGAAGGGATTCAATTTCCTTCTATCACTAGTTAAATCTTCCCTCCTCCATCCCCAAAGTATGAATGTTTGCTATTTTCTGAGTATTGACTGTTTTCGAGGTACCTTATCATGCTATTTCTAATCCTCATGATAAGCCTCACAATAAATATTTTATACTTATTTTTTAGTGGAGGAAACTACTTAGAAAGAATAATATACATTATAAGAGCTAACCATTTATGGAAGCTTATTATTGTGCAGCATTAAATTAACTGTCAGCACAAGTGTATTATGGCAATTTTATTATTTTATATATTTTTAGTACAATTGATTTCAAGGAAGTCAGACCATTTGTTCAAAGTCCAGCAGCCACATGTAACTGAGCCAGGTTCCAAGTGAGGCTGAGTCTGGATCCCTTGAATTTTCTAGCATGTATACTAATGAGCAAGTCCATATTGTTTTCTGGAGATTATTACTGAAAAAGCCATTTGGCAAGCAGACAAAGTGACTGGCTTTCATTTTATCAAATATTTTCATTATCATTGAGTTGATACTGTTTGAGGTGCAATTAATATTACCCATCTTTCACTATTTATCACATAGAATGCATTGTTTGAGACCCCAAATAGCTTTTTGCCTCAGTATTGCCCTTGCCTGAATGAAATTCTACTGAAGGCCTTGTTCTCTTCCTACCTTCACTATTCACCCTAGGGCAGCTGTTGCACGTGTTTAGCCATCCTGAAATACAGTGCTGCTATGTGCTGGCAGTAGCAGCTGTGGGGGAAAGTACAGCTACTGCTAATCTAGCATCACTAAAGTAGCATCCACTGCATGATCAGTAGTCCAGGACCATGTATTGGGTGAGCAATCTACCCTGTGCAGCTCTGGCTGATGGTGGTGGTTTGTACACATGCAAATGCAGGTGTGTGATTACCCCCTGGCCTTCCTGCTGATCTGAAGTAGAAGACCAGCATAAATGTATTATGTTGCTTCTACACATTTTTAGAAAAATGAGATTCAAAGAGGTCAAGTTATTTTTCTAAAGTTCAGCAACCATGGGAGTCACATAAAATTAAGGTATAAAATAAATGCCCCTTATAGTCAATCAAAATTGATGTAGCAGTGCCTACTATTTCATAATAACACATAGAAAGAAAATAGAGACATAATAGGTACTACATCAATATCTACTACCAGCTATCTTGTGCCAGATATTTTAAAGATACTGCCTCTAATCCTCATTGCTACCTTGAAACCTCTGGACCACCATCTCTAGTTGACAAAAGTAGGATTCTTAGCTTGAAAATACCCACAGAGCCTCAGGATGTTATTTCCAGTTTACTTGGCCTTGTGGAACTGTTGTTTTTATACTGCAATTGGTCTTACAAAAAAAAAGGGGGGGTTTGGGGGAAGAGACGATTTTGAAATAGTAATTTTAGTGATGTTTATGGTTTTTACTTACACTTTTTGAAAGCATAATGCTATTGTTATAATTGCTTGAAAGTTATTCAGGCTATCTGAGTTGCTCTTGGGATATTAAGCAAGCCTCAAAGAAAATCCACAGTTTATTTCCCTTCCATATTTAATTATGATATCTATGTTGCATGCATCTTAAATGTATAGCAAGCAAAAAAATTAAATTTCAGTAACATTTTCAACCGCCTTTGTTAGTGCATACACAAATATACACAAGAAAAGGTTTTCAGCTTTCATTTCTTTAATAGAAGGAAACAAGTGAGTAGAAGAAAGAAAGATGCACATAAGGAGTTAAATAATATTATTAAAATAGTATTGATATATAGCCACAAAACAAAATTGAAGACAGACTGGTGTGTTTTAAAATGGAAAGCTATTCCATAGATAGCATCAAACCAAACAAGTTTAAAAATATATAAAACTCACAAATGCTGAAATAGTGTGGTAAAATTACATTTGGGAACTCAAGATAAATCCTTAGGCAAATATCTGAACTCCAAAAGTGACAATTATAATGTTTGAATAACAAATGTGGACTTTACTGTATATTCCTAATATACCATATTTAAATTATTTCTAATATGAGATGTATACAATAAAATGTAGCTAGCATTGTACACATGTAAATAATATTTATTTTAAAACCAGAGACTTGAGAGTCATATTGCTGAGGTCTCTAGTGGGGTTATATTACATCAGCTAAAATCAAATCTGTTATCTGCTACTCCAAAGACCTGTGTAGCAAAAAAGAGAAGGGCTTGGAAGAGCAGCATGATTTTGAATGCTTACACTTTGCAGTTGTGTAATCAATGACAAATCACTTAATTACTCTGAACTTCAATTGTTTGAATTGAAAACCAAGTGCACGCTACATATTGTATTGTCATGAGGATCAAATTAAATAATTTAAGTCAAATTTCACACAAAAAAGGAAATATGTAAAAACAAAAATATTAATTTCTCTTTTTTCTTGATCACTTTGTGGAACTCCTTTTCCCTGTCTCTCTTTACCTGTCAATTAAAAAATAAATAAATAATAAAAAAATTAAAGAAATTAAAAGTTAAATAATCAAGTCATCTTCTATTTTCTGATATATGAATAAATTCTTAGAATGGTTTAAGATACACAGCATGATTGGGACTATTTATTATTTTAAAGGCTTTCTAGTATCTCTCCTCTAAAAAATTTTTCAAGACACACTATGTCCATGAAAATTATATAAGGATTTATATTGTATAACAATACCTTATACTGCAGTCAGCTTTGTGGCCACTGCCTGCAATACCAGCATCCCATATGAGTACAGTTTTTGAGTCCTGGTTGCTAGACTTCTCACTTCTTTTTTTTTTTAATTTGACAGGTAGAGTTACAGACAGTGAGAGAGTCAGAGAGAAAGATCTTCCTTCCCTTGATTCACTCCCCAAATGGCTGCCACGGCTGGTGCTGCGTCTATCCAAAGCCAGGAGCCAGGTACTTCTTCCTGGTCTCCCATGCGGGTGCAGGGTCCCAAGCACTTGGACCATCCTCCACTGCCCTCCTGGCCACAGCATAAAGCTGTGGAGCAATCAGGACTAGAACCCGGTGCCCATATGGGATGCTGGCACCACAAGCAGAGGATTAACCAAGTGAGCCATGGCCCCGGCCCCTCACTTCTGATCCAGCTCCCTGCTAATACACCTGGGAAATCAGTGGAAAATAGCCTAAGTGCTTGGCCCTTGCCACCCACTGGGGAATCTGGATGGAATTCCTGGCTCCTGGTTTTGATACGGCCCAGCCCCAATCTTTGTGGCCATTTGGGACATGAACCAGCAGATGGAAGATCTCTTTCTCTCTCTCCCTTTCAAGTACATACATAAATCTGTTTTAAAAAGTCTTGCACTTTTAACTCTTGTTCTATAATCAGTCATGTATTTGTAGCTTATTACTGTTAAGTGAGGAAGAAAACCTCTGGAATAGAGCAGCATTCCAAACTAAATACAGCTCAGAAAGCTCCTTCCTAAAATGTGGTGAGCTACTTTTATAAACAAAAAGACAGGAAATGACATACAGAGATTATCTGACTGGTGCAGTTTGGATTTTGCCTTATTTGGGCATAATTTTGCAGCTTTCAGCCTGGGACTGACTAAGGGGATTGTTGTGACTGACTGAGGTTCAGTTGATTAGCTTCAAGAGCCTTCTCTCAGATTCCTTTGCAAGAGCTTGTTGCATGTCAGTCTAAGACGTAGTTCACTGTATGTGGAAGCCCCTTTAGGTCAAACTCATTCAACTACAGGGGTTACTTTAGGCCTAATTTGTTCCAATTCAACATTCCCTAACTAGAGTATAAACTGCTTGAAGTTAGAGATTTCTCTTAGTATTCTATAACATCTCATTCATCTTCTGATTGATTGCAAGCAAACTCATTAATCATTTCTACAGAGAAAGTAAAAATTCTCAAATGTGATTTGGGCACATATGTTTAAAATTGTTTCTAACAAAAATCTTTGAACATGTGTTACCATTTAATCAATCTCCATTGCCCATGAAAGTAAGTACAAGTCTGCATGGATCTATAATGCCCTTTCACACTTTTTTGACAACTGTTGTAAACATACCATATTTGCTTATGGGAAGGATTGCACACTGCTTGCTTATCTCGCTCTATTCTTTTTCATTATTCCAAATACTATTGCTATCATATGATTATTAAGTTACACAAACAAGTATACAACATTTGCAAACTATAGATTCAAAACACTCAAATAAAAAAAAGAAGAAATCAAAATCCCTCCAGAAAATAATGAATACATTTTCTAGTATGTATTTCTTTCTTCACCTAAGCTTATATAAAAATAGATAATGATATATAATGACAAAATAACACATAAAATTCCTAGCTAGCTGACTGGATTTTGAATGCCAAGAAGGAATTTGTTTTCATTTCAGAATTCTATGTGGATGTTTTCAGTATATGGTATATTTGGCATTTTCTTTGTACTTTATTTCAAAAATTTTTAATTGACACATAATGATCATTTATTTATGGGGTACAGTGTGATATTTCAATACTGTGTGCAATGTATAATAACTATACTCCATTCCTAAAAGCTTTTGATTCTCTGCTCTGACTGTTCCTTTTCAGGAAATATCCTATCCATTTGCTACCTTTCAAAATCTTTCCTCATTCTTCCAATCATGTCCCAAGTTTAGACACTGCCTTTGCTATTTATCTTTCTCTTCTAAAACTCCATGGTACTATACCTCTCTTAAGAAGCTTACAGATCACATATAATGGATTTTAGTGATAATTACTGCACAACCATCAGCCTACTAATTACATAGGAGGGGCATTCTGTTTTTCAACTCATCTGACAAATTATAGAGAGTTCTGTTGGGTCAGGATTCCCAGTACAAGGCAGTCCCTGAATTCTTCTTGACCACTTCAAGCCTGAGTAAGTGCATCTTTAATTCTGTGAATTACTCTGTGGTTAAACTCATCAGATAGCATTGAACCTCTTTACTGGTTGTCCAGTGCTTCAACTACTCCAGAGTTGTGTGTCTGTTTCTGCATACACATAGCCCTACACAGTTCCTGACAAATAGAAGACACTTAAAGATTGATAGTGCAAAGAATGAATGTATCATCTGATTTTTGAATTACTCTCAAGATCAATTGCTTGTGAATCTTTCACTTTGTAGTAGAATTAAAGTTTATATATCTCATCCTAGCTCTGAGTGTACACTCTAAAACGAAAAAAAAAATCTTTAGTTACTTTGTTGTGTTTCATTTCATTTGAAAATGCAAAGAAAATTTAGCTGATTACACTAAAGCCATCTGTTCTCCATCGGTCCTGTGTATCTACCAATGGATGCCAAAAAGAAGCGTGTGAGAATGGATGGGACGGAGGAGGTTTACTTTTAGAAATATCATCAGAAGCAGTGCAAGCAAACAAAATTTGCTGCTACACATGCCTACAAAAGGCAAAAATATTCCCTTTGTGTTTTAATTTTAGAAATGTGTTCGCCTATAGAAATATAAAAAGTATTGGTCTATAGAGTCCAAATTTTCTACAACTAGTAGACTCTTTTTGTAGTAAGAAAACTCCAGCAAAGTTTTTAGTTTTGCTTTAAGAAATGATTAAGAAGGTAACATCAAGATCTGGTAGCTGAATATAATACTATGATATTAGTTTACTCTACAGAAGCATCTAGAGTGAATCTCAAATAATTTTTAGTTATTTAATTAATTAAATGTATAGGTTCATATTTAGGTTTTTTTAACTTATTTTAGATCAACTTTGGTATTTAAATTTAGGCTTAATTATAAATTTTGATTTCTATAATCATTTCTTTTGGATTTTATAAGCAATCATCATTTTAAGTCTAAAATTTACTCTTGGAAAAATAATTCAAAGTTATTCTAGGCCATAGACTTTGCTTTGCACACGAATTTTGCATGTTTAAGGATAAGCTTTACATATCTGTGTAATAATTTATTAATATTAATCACATTCTTTTAGTGTTAATCATTACAGCAAGTTTATTGTTTATTGTTATGCTATGGGTGTGTGTCTGTGTTTAAAAGTAGAATCATTTTAATGCAAGTGAGCTCTCTCTTTAAAACTGTGAATGAAAACTTATAAAGAATGTTGCAATATTAATAATGAATGCATTCTTTATGAGTAGAGTAAGTTTAGGTTTTCTTTGATTGTAATTTGCTTTAGGAGGAGATCTTGAGTGTAATAAATTAGATTCTATTTCAAATTTTATTTTGCTGATACAGTACATTATGACAAATGGCAGAACATTTCTTTCTACTATCAATTTGATGTTAAAGGCTGAATTTTTTTACTGTGTCTTATCGACCTGTTAATTCTTTTAGTAAATTTTCTATTTATTATATGTTACTCTTGCAGCTTTGTGCTGCTTCTTCTCAATAGCCACACCTTGCAGAAGTGCAGTCTAAAATGAAAAAGTGTAAATTGTAAATTTCATCATAGAGCTTCTGTCAAAGTTTGTTGAAGAATATAGCTGTTGTCATTGTGTCATATAGTTGCCGTGGAAACTAGAAATTACAGAAAAAGACATGGTTCTTGCTTTTTGAGGGAATATATAAAATCTAAGGTATATTAAGTGATAAAAAATAAGTGCTGCAGTGCAAAAGAGGGCAAGATAAAGGGTGTGAGGCATGCTGGTTTAGCTAGGGTTTACCATCTGTGCAGAGAGGTCAAAAAGAAAGCCTCACTTTTAAGGTGATATTTGAACAGACACCTGAAAGAAATTAAGGCACAAGCCATGAAGTATCTGGGGAAAAGAGTTCTTGGCAAGGGATCAGCAAGAGCAAATGTCTTCATGAGGGAGCATGCTCAGAGTGTTCCTATTCAGATGTGAATATGACTGGACCACTCTATGTGGGAGAGTAGGAGATGAGGTTAGAGAGGGGACAGGTATGCCATGTGTGCTGAGACTGGTTGACTTATCTAATAACTGATTCTTTGTATCTATGAGATTTGAAGGCAGTGTAGGGATTTGAGTTGCTCTGGCTGCTCCTTTCAGAAGAAAGTCTGGGGAACAAGGTTAAAATAGAGACAGCAGGAAGGGAATGTAGCCTAGTGGTAGAAACCTATATCCCAGATTGGCAGGCCCAGGTCTGGCTCCTGATTCCAGCTTCCTATGAACACAGAGGCAGCAGTGATGGCTCAAATAATTGTGCTCCTGCCACCCATGTGGGAAGCTTAGATTGCCTTCCCTCTTGTTGGCCCTAGCTCAGCCCCAGCCTGAGCTGAGAGCTTTTGTGGGTGTTTGGGGAGTGAATCTGTCAATGGAGCCTCTTCCTGTATCTAATTTTCTATCTCTTTCTTTTGTCTATCAAATATTTTTAATTCTAAAAAATAGGGAAAACAGTGAAGAAGCTATTTTCATAATACAGGTGAAGGACAGATGATGGCAGCTTCGAGCAGGAGTGTGAAAGTAACCATGGTAAGGATTCTATATATATTTTGAAGGTAAAGCCAATACAATTTGCCAACTACAGAAGTGGAAGAAACAAATCAACCATTCTTTAGCTCAAGAAATTGGAAATGTGGGCTGAGATTGGTAAATATTGCGGAAGAAGGCCGGCGCCGCGGCTCACTAGGCTAATCCTCCACCTATGGCACCGGCACCCGGGGTTCTAGTCCTGGTTGGGGTGCCAGATTCTGTCCTGGTTGCTCCTCTTTCAGTCCAGCTCTCTGCTGTGGCCCGGGAAGGCAGTGGAGGATGGCCCAAGTGCTTGGGCCCTGCACCTGCATGGGAGACCAGGAGGAAGCACCTGGCTTGTAGCGGCCATTTAGGGGGGTGAACCAAAGGAAAAGGAAGACCTTTCTCTCTCTCTTTCTCACTGTCTAACTTTGCCTGTCAAAAAAAAAAAAAAAAAAAAAAAAAAAGATTGTGGAAGAAGAAATGCTCCTTTGCCTACAGATTTGGGACTTTATGAGATTTAGGAATTAATCTTTGGACTTGTTATGTCTGAAATTCCAACTAGAAATATTAAGCAGTAATTAAAAATAATTTTGAAGTTAGAGCAGAAGGCAGAGCTGGAAATATTGCTTTGGGAAGTACCAGCATACAGGAAGATTCATAGTCATGAAACTAGGGTCTGCTATTGAAAGAATGACCAGTGGATAAAGGAATAATAAGAGGATGAGAAGGTAGGCATGGCTTTCCACTGCTAGGAGAGCAGATGAAGAACAGGAGTGTGGAGAACCAACAGGGGTGTTATTCTGGAAGTGAAAAAAAGTGTTTCAAGAAGGTAATGATAACAAAGTTTGTCCATAATGCTGAGGACAATAGGCTCTGAGATTTGACAGTGAGTTATGGGAATAAGACTCGAGTTTTTACTTTAACAAGACCTATTTTTATAAAGTAGTAAGAATGATTGGAGTGAATTTAAAAGATAAATGAGGGGCCGGTTTTGTGGCACAGTGGGTTAAGTTACCACCTGCGGCACTGACATCCCATGTTGGAGGGCTGGTTGTGTTCCAGCTATTTGACTTCTAGTACAGCTCCCTGGGAAGGAAGAAGAGGATGACCCAAGTGTTTGGGTCCCTGATACCACATGGGAGACCTGGAGGGATTTCCCTGCTGACTTTGACCTTGTACAGCCCCCACTTTTGTGGCCATTTGGGGAGTGAACCAGTGAATGGAAGAGCTCTTTCTTTCTCCCTTACTCTGCCTTTGAAACACATAAAATAAGTCTTTTTTTTTTAAAAAAAAAAAGCAATGAATTGGATTAGAGATGGGGAACAAACATAAGCAACTCTTTTGATAAATATCCTATAAAAGAATACAGAAAAACAAGGCATTAAATGGATATTTTAGTGGAAATTATTGATTTGTTTTATAGAAGGTGAGAATGATTCCATAGACAGGGAAAAATGGCAGAATCTGGAGGTAAAGGAGAGATACAATCACACTGGAGTCATGTAATTGAGTAGAAAAGAAGAAACGGGTTTTGCCTATGTGAAGGAAATCAACGGGCTTTCCTTAGACCTGGTGTAAGGAGATCCTCCATAGCAACAATAGAAGCCTGAGTGTGTGGGTGTAGAGCTGGTTAGTTGGCAGATGGCAGTGGGAGATCATAGAACTGGAAGCAAAATCATGAGCAAAATAGTAATGCCTGGGAGGGAAATGCTGGAGATTGAGGAGAAAGGAGAGGCTGTGTCATCTAAGAGTGTGTGAGAGGGCATAGACTAGACAAATGAATTCAGATTTCTGTATAGACTGAGTGCCTTGCTTGTTTGGTGTCAGAATGCTATCTGTTCACCAAAATTCATGTTCTCCTTTTATACCAGGGTCACACAGAAATCCTAAAACTCTGTGTTAGCAGTGGCCTGATAGCTAACACATCAGTGGAAGTGATGTGTTCTGCTTCCAGGTCTGGCCTCAGCAGAACGCTCTTCCGTTCTGTTTTTCCATCTGGCTAGAGGGACTGCACATAACTCAATCATGTCCTTAGACAGCCACAGATTGTAGAGAGCAGGGCCTTTGTCAACCTAGGATCTTGAATGACTGCGTGGATGAAGACTTGCCCCAATGCCTTGGCAACCTGTGTGGTACTATTACATAACCAAGCACTCAACTTCTACTGCACTTGCACAGTTATTCAGGTTTTTATTTTTATTTTTTCTGAAGGAGGTGGCTCACTTACCAGAGCAGCTAGAGTTGGCTCTAAATGATCTTTATTGTGATTAATGCCTTGCTTGTGTATCTATGTTTTCTTCACTCTTTTCTTGTTCTTAGATTCCTTATTGATAAGCTAATTTAACACTATCACAACAATTTATTGGGAAAAAATGTAAAAGCTACTTTCAAATATTTTGTAAGTAAAATATGTGAAGAAATACATTACATTTATTATTTTATATTACATACTTTGTATTTTACATATTATGCATATTATTTATATTCTATATATATACATACATTTCGGTTTCCCAGGACTGTCAAAACTAAAAACCACAAACTGGACGGCTGAAACCACAGAAACCTATTGCCTCCTCTTTCTGGATTGGTTCCTTCTGAGGGCCATGAGGGAACCCTGGTTCCTTCCCTTTATACTTCTGAGGGTATTCTGGTGATCTTTGGATTTTCTTGGCTTGTATACACATCACCATCATCTCTGCCTTCTATGAAATTTTAGAAGATGTGGTCTTTATGGAGGTAATCAAGAAGAAGAAGAAGAAGAAGAAGAAGAGCGTTCTGCTGTAATCAAGTTACAGACGGTCATTAGCACAGGCTAATCCAATATTTTAGTGTCCTTATGAAGTGCAGAAAGAAATAAAACGTACACAAGGAGAACACCATAAAGACCGTATCTTCAACAATTCATAGGCTGAAGTGCTAAGGGCTGGGAGTCCAAGACATTTTCTTTGGGGAGATACCTTTCAACATGTAGCAGTATTATACCAGGAGGTCTGATAGCAGAAAGGAGAGAGCACAGGCCCATGAATCTGGAAGAATTAAGTTGGAATCTCAGCACTGCAACTTACTGACTTTGTGACTCAGTTGTATTTAGTTCACCTCTCTGAGCCACAGTTTTTTCTTTCTAACAGGGAGAGATGACACCAAACATCACATTTTTGTGAGGTTTAAATGAAACATTAGGTACATATTAGGTACTCAATAAATTGTAGCTATCACTTGTAGTTACAGGGTTAATAAATCATGATAAATAAACACTGTGATCCACATGTAATTAGAACATTCTGTTTTGGGGCCAACTCTGTGGTGTAGTGGGTAAAGCTACAACCTGCAGTGCCAGCAGCCCAAATGAGTGCTGGTTCGAGACCTGGCTGCTCCACTTCTGATTCAGCTCTCTGCTATGGCATGGGAAAGCAGTGAAAGATAGCCCAAGTACTTGGGCCCCTGCACCTACATGGGAGATCTGGAAGAAACTCCTGGCTCCAGGCTTTGGATCGGCACAGCTCCAGCCATTGCAGCCATCTGGGGAGTGAACCAGTAGATGGAAGACCTCTCCCTCTCTCTCTCTCTCTCCCTCTGCCTCTGCCTTTCAAGTAAATAAATCTTAAGAAAAAGAACATTCTATTGTTATGGAAGTAGTATAGTGTTAGGAAATGATCATAAATTCATCATAAAAAAGTCCAAGTAGACTCAGCTGTCTTAATTTAACACTATTGAGGTTATCATCTTAAATGTAATCTTGAGTATAGGGTTCACAATCTCAATTCATCCCTTATTAATTGACACCTGTACTTGAATGCTTGTCCTTAGCTGGTTTTATCTGATACGAAATGATAGCTATATCATGGGATTAACTACTTACTTCAAAGTCATGTTCTTTCGTGATTTGTGTGTTGAAATGAATCAGTTGTTTTCAATTGAAAAGCTAATGAACTACTCACAGGACTGAAATTCTCCCCTCCCCTGCCAAAAGTTAAAATTCTGACAACGCCTGTGCATCTGATGAACACAAAACCTGTTTCCCTTCAGGTGTCACATTGTCCTTGAAATGGAGCACCAGCAGATTTCATAATACAGAGACATAATTCTTTGATACTCAACCATGCTCTATTCAGTCTCTTCACAGAAGAATAGCTCCAAAAGCACATTCACTCCCCCTCTTTCTTTTCTTTCCTAAATTTTTTTAGCTTGTAAGATTTCTCAGTTTTCCCACCAGGATAAACTGAGCAAGAGACAGCTGCTGAGCTCAATGCAGGAACAGCTGTTTGTGTTATTAGTTTAGTTACTGCATATACCTATGTCTGTTCATCTACAAACCAACAAGTTTAATCCTGAGACACAAATGCTACAATGGAGACTGGATCGTGGAAGGGCAAAAGAAACAAAAGAAGAAATGAAGTCTCTCACAGACTTGAAATGCAATGAGAGTTACAGGGAAGGAGATGGTAATTTAGAATGCAATTGTAACAGCAAATGAATCATGATATGATTATCAAAAGAAACAAAAAGAGGAGTGCCCCAGCAGTGGAAGGCAACTGAGTGTATTTTCAGACATTTTAAAACATTGCCTTTTGTCCAAGTGGATTAACACATTGGCTTACTGTAGCCCCTGGCAGTTTTTCCACTTATATTTTTCACCTGGCACTATACAATTTGTTTCAGACTTAGCTTTTGGAATTAACTTAAAATGGATTCCAAGGCTTCTAGTAAGGAACAAAAGAGAAAAACCAGCTGACATGAAAGTCACCACAAATCATTCACAGCTATAACTGCACTGCCTATGTCCCAGTTTCTATTTACTATGCTGAGTGCTAAGTACATCAACGTCCACTCTACACATTTCCTTTATAAGGGCTATAAAATGCTCATTGAGCTATTAGCACTCACTACAACTAGGGTTTCATTAAGGAGAACAGATACAGTACCTGGAGACGTCAGTCATAAAACTCCATTCAGAGCACAAACAGTGCTTAAAAGAAGCAGAAGGACCGCAAAAAATAAGAGAAGATGGTGTATGGCCGTTAGCCGTTAGACTGGGAATGGAGGGGGAGAAGCAGAAAGGAACTGAAGCAGAAAATTAAATGGTCTGATACTGACTTTGAATAATAGCTCTGGGTGACCCTGAATCTTACTACTGGAAGTGTGCACATATTAAAATTCTCCAGTTGTGATCAATTTTCTGTGTGATAGATATTCCCCGCTTCTACATGTGCTGTTAGGTGAGTGGGAAGAAGCCAGTCATTTAAAAAAAACTTAGAAGCTCTGCATCCATTTTGCCTCCTTTGTGAAATCTGGGGATTTCCTCTCCTTTCATTAACTGCCCCAGAACCATTGGCCCTCATGTGGGTCCTTCACTCATCAGAATCTAATTATTGCAATCCATTTTGGTTTGACTGCCCAGGCCTTGTGCTCAGAGATCCCCACAAGGGAAATCAGGGCTGCCGAGGTATTTGTTAGCACTGCCAGACACTTCTCCGCCGGGAGGTTATTTCTCCTATTTTTATTAACTTTTCTTTTGTTTTAAAACTGCTCACCCTTTTCCATCCCTGATTATTTTCACCAATGATTTACCACTAAGTGAACACTCATCTTAATGGTTGAACCTTAGTTTTTAGATCCTGATGCTTTACAATGACTGAATTCCACTAATGGTGCCATCCACAGCATCACTGTCCACAGCATCACTGTCTCCTCCAATGTCTTATTTGTAGGTACTGCTTGGCTAAATTTTTTCTACTCAGAGGAAGAAAGACTTCCTAAAATATTCAATGTTTAACATAATTTGAAAAGAAGTAATTCAAGATATCCATAAGGAAACAAAATATAGCTTTTCAGAGACATAGAAAGGCCATGAATTGGAGATTTGCTTTTCAATTTCTTGGGCAACACAAGCCAGCATTATGCTATTTTTTAATTTTTTAATTTTTTTGGACAGTTAGAGTTATAGACAGTAAGAGAGAGAGAGAGAGACAGAGAAAAAGGTCTTCCTTCCATTGGTTCACTCCCCAAATGGCCGCTATGGCCTGTGCTGTGCCAATCCAAAGCCAGGAGCCAGATGCTTCTTCCTGGTCTCTCATGCGGATGCAGGGGCCCAAGCACTTGGGCCATCCTCCACTGCCCTCTTGGGCCACAGCAGAGAGCTGGACTGGAAGAGGAGCAACTGGGACTAGAACCTGGCACCCACATGGGATGCCAGCGTGGCAGGCTGAGGATTAGCCATGTGAGCCACTCCGCTGGCCCCCAGCATTATGCTATTAACATCTAAACCAAGTTATTTCTGATGAACTAGAACACAAAACTAGATATCTAGTATTTATGGCTATCTGTAAGGTAGATGAAATACTGAAACTGGAGCCATCATCCATAAATTTATTTTATTTGAATGATTTTCCAATATTCTTTCTTTCCTCTTTTATTACACAGAATGAAATAGAATGATATTTTTTTATACTGGTGTTATTATACCCATAAGAAAAGGCTAAATAATTACATTATAATATTTAAAGAAATAACTGGACTATTCTTAAACTCCCAAGGAGCCTAAATGATGTCCTTTTGTTCTCCTTTCTTCTCCTCTTTCCTAGTTAAAGCAGCTGAGCACATGTCATGTCTCCTTCACACATGATGTGTATACCATGAAGAAAGTGAGCAAAGCTGTGGACGCATGGTGATCAGCTCTTTGTCCTGGAATGGATTTATGTAATATGAACTCTATTAATTTCCTATTGCTGGGGCCAGTGCTGTGGCATAGTGGGTAAAGTTGCCTCTGGCAGCGCCAGTATCCCATATGGGCACCGGTTTGAGTCCCAGCTGCTCCACTTCTGCTCCAGCTCTCTACTATGGCCTGGGAAAAGCAGTGGAAGATGGCCCAAGTCCTTGGGTACCCACGTGAGGGACCCAGAGAAGGCTCCTGGATCCTGGCTTCAGATCGACGTAGCTCCGGCAGTTGTGGCCAATTGGGAAGTGAACCATTGGATGGAAGACCTCTCTCTCTCTCTCTCTCCCTCTCTCTCTCTCTCTTTCTCTCTGTGCCTTTCCTTCTCTCTGTGTGTGTGACTCTTTCACTTGACCTTAGCCAAAAGGCAGAGAAGCTATGTGACTCTGACTTTCAAATAAATAAATACATAAATAAAAGAAAGTGACTTTGGAAATGACAATGACATAAGCTCAGGAATAGAGGTGCTTTATAGAAACTGGAAAGGGCAACAAAATAGATTTTCCTGAGAAACCCCAGAAAGGAACCCAATCCTTTTTTTTACTTTTAGTTAGTAAATGTAAATTTCCAAAGTACAGTTTATGGATTACAATGACTTCCCCCCTATAATTTCCCTCCTACTTGCACCCCTCCCATCTCCCGCTCCCTCTCCCATTCCATTCACATCAAGATTCATTTTCAATTATCTTTATATACAGAAGATCGATTTAGTATATATTAAGTAAAGATTTCATCAGTTTGCACCCACACAGAAACACAAAGTGTAAAATACTGTTTCAGTACTCGTTATAGCATTATTTCACATTGGACAACACATTAAGGACAGATCACACATGAGAAGTAAGTACACAGTGACTCCTGTTTTTGACTTAACAATTTGACACTCTTGTTTATGGCATCAGTAATCTCCCTAGGGTCGAGTCATGAGCTGCCAAGGCTATGGAAGCCTTTTGAGTTCGCCGACTTCACTCTTATTCCAACAGGGTCATAGTCAAAGTGGAAGTTCTCTCCTCCCTTCAGAGAAAGGTACCTCCTTCTTTGATGGTCCCGTTCCTTCCACTGGGATCTCACTTGCAGAGATCTTTCATTTAGGTCTTCTTCTTCTTCTTTTTTTTTTTCCCCAGAGTGTCTTGGCTTTCCATGCCTAAAATCCTCTCATGGGCTCTTCAGTCATATCTGAATGCCTTAAGGGCTGATTCTGAGGCCAGAGTTCTATTTAGGACATCTGCCATTCTATGAGTCTGCTGTGTATACCACTTCCCATGTTGGATCGTTCTCTCCCTTTTTTATTCTATCAGTTAGTATTAGCAGACACTAGTCTTGTTTGTGTGATCGCTTTGACTCTTAGACCTATCAGTGTGATCAATTATGAACTGAAATTGATCACTTGGACTAGTGAGATGGCATTGGTACATGACACCTTGATAGGATTGTATTGGGATCCCCTGGCACATTTCTAACTCCACTTTTGGGGCAACTCCGATTAAGCATGTCCCAAATTGTACATCTCCTCCCTCTCTTATTCCAACTCTTATATTTAACAGGAATCACTTTTCCATTAAAATTTAAACACCTAAGAATGATTGTGTGTTAATTACAGAGTTCAACCAATAGTATTAACTAGAACAAAAAAAATACTAAAAGGGATAAAGTATAACTTTGTACATCAAAAGTCAGGACAAGGGCTGATCAAGTCACTATTTCTCATAGTGTCCATTTCACTTCAACAGGTTTCCTTTTTCGTGCTTGGTTACTTGTCACCGATCAGGGAGTACATATGATATTTGCCCTTTGGGACTGGCTTAATTCACTCAGCATAATGCTTTCCAGATTCCTCCATCTTGTTGCAAATGACCAGATTTCATTGTTTTTGACTGATATATAGTATTCTATAAAGTACATGTCCCATAATTTCTTTATCCAGTCTACTGTTGATGGGCATTTGTGTTGATTCCAGGTCTTAGCTATTGTGAATTGAGCTGCAATAAACATTAAGGTGCAGACAGCTTGTTTGTATTTGCCAATTTAATTTTCTTTGGGTAAATTCCAAGGAGTGGGATGGCTGAGTTGTATGGTAGGGTTATATTCAGGTTTCTGAGGAATCTCCAGACTGACTTCCATAGTAGCTTTACCAGTTTGCATTCCCACCAACAGTGGGTTAGTGTCCCCTTTTCCCCACATCCTTCCCAGCATCTATTATTGGTAGATTTCTGAATGTGAGCCATTCTAACCGGGGTGAGGTGAAACCTCATTGTGGAAAAATATGGAATGCTTCACGAATTTGCGTGTCATCCTTGTGCAGGGGCCATGCTAATCTTCTCTGTATTGAGGAACCCAATCCTACCATCACAATGAGCTATTGGACTTCTAACCTATGGAACTATAAATTAATAAATAATAGTGCTGCCTGAAGCCATTAAATGTGTGATCATTGTTGCAGCAGCTACAGAAAAGTAATATACATACTTCATATCTATATTACTAAAGCAGATGATAGGCTAAATAGCTTAAAAAGATTAGTACATGGTAGTAATTTTAAAATATATTCCATGTTAATATCCCATTAAACACTATTCCATTATTATCTTAATTAATATATTTCTTCCAAAATGATATACTTCATTGATAATGCTTTCATAAAGTCACACCTATGTCTAAACTTTCATAGCAGATTGAGGTATGATTGAAAACTTAGAAATTTCAAAGAAAGTGTATTGAAGTACAAGGCATTGAAATTACATATAATTGTATGAAAATAGTTGTATCTGATATCTATGACAAATTAAAAGTCAACTGGGGCGGTCACTGTAGCACAGTTTGTTAAACCACTGCCTAAAATGCTGACATCCCCTATGAATGTTAGTTCAAGTACAGGCTATTCCACTTCTGATTCAGATCCCTGCTAATGCACCTGGGAAAGCATCAGAAGATGACCGAAGTACTTAGCCTCTTGCCAACTACGTGGGAGACCTGAATGATGTTCCAGGATCCTGACTTTGGCCTGGACCAGCCTCAACCAGTGTGGCCATTTGGAGAGTGAACCAGCAGATGGAAAATATCTCTCCTCTCTTTCTCTCCCCCCTCCCTTGCTAAATCTCTGTTCCTTTCTCTATAACTCTGCCTTTTAAATAAATAAATATTCAAAATAAAGAACAGCCACATTTAACCAGGACAAATGAAGTTCCTATTATTCAGATGTGAGAAAATTCAGCTTAACTTTATAAGCCATTTACTGTCTGTGTCTATCACACATAAAGTCCAAATTATTAAAGTTTTAAGGTTAATTGGAAGTCCAAGATACTGTCTCAAATATGCTTACTGTTCTGTTGTGAAGCATGGGTAGTATTTTCTGATGATTACATCATTTCATTAATCCTCTGACATTCTCTTCTCAAGTATGCTGGAGAACGCACCATGTCTTTCCTCTCCACCCAAAAGGGAAACCGAGGCAGGATCAAGACTGGGTACGTGGATCCAGATCATTGGAGAGGGTTTTGTGGGATGGAAAATAGTCTGTGTCTGTGAACTGGGACTCACATTTTCAGCTTTGCCTAACTACATTATGTCTTGCGTGAAATGTACTCTTTCTACAAGTTCTTATGCAATGGTCACACAATTGTCTGTTCCATTTTACTTTCCACTTCAAAAAAACGAATAAGGACATGAACAGAACATAAGTGAGAAACACCTCAAAGTCAGTTTTCTGCTTGTCATGGCCTACACTTCTCTTGCTGTCCTGAGAGAGACTTGCTGGGAGACTGAGGTTTGACTGGAACACTTTAAGAATGTTCCAGAAGTGTGTTTTGTAGCAGTGCCCCTAAAGAAAATGAACGCTCCCTCTGCAAGTTGCTGTGAAGCAAGGCAATGCACACAGAAGCGTCGTTCATCATCTTCCAGCTCCAGGGGCTTCTCCCACTAGCCTGTTTGACATATAAAATTTCCACCTCACTTGGTGGCAAAGCTGCCTGCTGCTGCTTCTGTATAGGGAAATGTGGTTTGAGTTCTATAAAGGTGAAAAAGTTATTTCTGCAAAAGAAGAGCACAGAGAATTGAGTGGGATGAGAAGCACCCTGATCTGTGAGAACTAATAGAGCACCTAAAACGAAATCTGTAGAAGTAAAATTGACACTTCAAGAAGGGATGTCTTGAAGGCCCTTGTCTTGACTGTAGAGGAACAGTTTTTTTTTTCTTTCCTCATAATATTTGTTGAACTCTTTACTTAACATAGAGCTAATCATATGTGTATAAAGTCAATTGAGGATGGATCTCATTAGAAAAAAGAGTGGGAAAAAGAGAGCTAAGAGGAAGTTTACAACTTTAAATTTATATAGTTCTGCATATATTCCTACAGACTTACTTTTAAGGGTACAGTATAAAAAGTGCCTTGGGGCCCCAAATCTCATTAAGCTGAGTGTTAAAAATGCCATCTTGAGTGTTAAACTGATCATATTGAGTGTTAAAGTGAACCTATAGATAGGATTAAATGCTAAAGCAATCATATAAATAGGATCAAGTGTCTGATAATAATAATAGATAGAATTAAAAAGGAGAGACTGTCTCAATATGGGAAGCAGTTCACACAGCAGACTCATTGAAAGACAATCACTTTAAGTAGCATTCTGACCTCAGAATCAGCTCTTAAGGCATTCTGGTCTGGCTGAAAAGCCCATGAGAGCATTTCAGGCATGGAAATCCAAGACACTGTGGCAAAAAATGTTCTATGTGAAGGATCTCTGTGAGTGAGACCCCAGTGGAAAGAAGTGGCCATCAAAGAAGGATATACTTGTCCCTGAAAGGAGGCGAGAACTTCTACTTTGCTTATGGCCTTATCTAAATACTGATGGAGTTTGTAGATTCAAAAAGCATCCATATCCTAGGCAGCTCATGTCAAGAGCCTCAGGTGGTCACTGACATCATACATAAGTGTTAATTTTAAATTAACAACAGGAGACACTGTGCACTAACTTCCCGTGCTGGACCTCTGTCCTTAATGAGTTGTATTATGAAAGTTAACTATAAAATTTATTCTCTGTTTTTTTATGTATGTGTGTGTGTGTGCAAATTGTTGAAATATTTACTTAGTATAGAGTTGGTTTTCTGTGTATAAAGTTAATTGAAAATGAATCTTAATGGAGAATGGGACTGGGAAGAGGAGAGGGAGGAGGAAGAGGAGAGGTGGGACTGTGGGTGGGAGTGCGGGTGTGGTGGGAAGAATAACTATTTTCCTAAAATTGTACTTATGAATTTTGTATTCATTAAGTAAAAGGCTTCCCTGGGGAAAAAAAGCAGAGAGAAAAACTGAACTTGGAATAAGTGAAGTTTTGGGAAAAAAACCTGAAATCTTGCTGTGAAAAGTATCATTGTGTAAAAGTACTGGTTTTAAAGACTTTTAAAATATTTTAAGATTTCACTAGTCCAAAACAACCAGGTTTCTACAAAAATATTTGAGCTACACTTTCTACTTGTACATAGGCTGGGATAATAGTTTCCTGCTATTGAGGTGTTCTTCCTGCTGGTGTAAACATTTGTGTTGGGTGCAGTTACTTGTGTTACTATGATCACTGAATGCAGGCACAAATGAGAGGCACTTACTGTTGGGGAACATAGAGTGCATAATTAAAAGTCTCTCTTCCAGACCCCATTCAAGTCATCAGTCTCCTTTCACTCCTTGGACCACAACCTATGAAGCAAGGCCGTGGAGGACACTAGTTCACATCACCATGGCTTGTGCCCACTTTCCGGATCTGTCCTCTCAAAGACGTCCTTTCCTCCTCTCTGAATATCAGTTTTATCCTCTCTAACAGTGGTAATTATAATTGGCATAGTGTTTGTGAGGATTAAGCGCAATGACATATACAAAAATGCCCAACATGGTCCCAAAATGTAGATGCCCACTGTTAGTTTCATTCCTGTTTCCTTGCTGAATTCGTGCTGCTCCACTTTTCTACTGTAATTGTCTTATTCTCCTCTGTGTCACTTCTTAGTTTTTTGTCTTCCCCATTTGTAACTTTTAACTTGATTTCTGAACCCTGACAAGCTAAACTGGTTGGCTTACTATGTGACACCCTAAAAAGCTGTTCTATTTATGGACGGCTCACTTGAGCATTGTTGACACAGTGGACATCATCGTATTTCTAAATGTAGGTTACCACACAGATCGCCCCAACCTGTACTTGTCTGTCTTGATTTGTGTGCAATTCCCTGAAATAGAGAAGCAACAATATAGAACCAGAGATTCCTATTGCTACGACTCTAAAAAGACTAGGTGGTATTAAATGGCTTAAATTTATTAAATGCCAACATTTTAAAATTTGAGTCCCAGTGATAGCAAATGCTATAGCTCTCAGGAGTGTTATATGGGACCTATTTAGTTCTCAAATTAAATTATCAATATTTAGTGAAAGTATAATGTGTGTTCAAAATCAGAGTACAGAATGATGAGTGAAATACAATCTTTATTACAAGTTTAAATAAGCCTGAAGAATTTATAACCAAAAGTTTGTATACTTTGGTGCTCTTTAAATCTTCTAAATTAAAAAAATTAAAATTTTTGCTAAAATGCATATAAACTTTATCTTAACCATTCAAAAAAGTTCATTTACTTTATTATGCTGCCATCACCACCATAAATCAGAGAAGTCTTTTTTTTTATTTTGATAACTGAAAGTTTTTCCTCATTAAACAGTAAGTCCCTATTTTCTCTCTCCCTTCAAACATGGAAACTATCTTCTACTTTCTACTTCTCTAAATTTAGCTGCTTCAGATATCTCAAATAAATGATATCATACACCATTGGCCCTTTTGGGACTGGCTTATTTTACTTAGCATAATATCTGCAAGATTCATACACAGTGTGGCATGAGTCAGAATTTTCTTCATTTTTAAGGCTAAATAATGTTTTATTTTGTGCAGAATCACACTTTGTTTATCTTTTTAATCTGTTGACAAATACTAGAATACTCCCACCTTTCAACTATGGGGATAATGTTGTGTGAACATGGATGAACAAAGACATGCTCAAGTCCTTACTTATAATTTTTTTCTGGACATATGCCTAGAAGTAAAATTGTTGGATCAAATGATAGTTTTTTTTTGACAGGCAGAGTGGATAGTGAGAGAGAGAGACAGAGAGAAAGGTCTTCCTTTTGCCGTTGGTTCACCCTCCAATGGCCGCCACGGCTGACGCGCTGCGGCCAGCGCACTGCGCTGATCCAAAGGCAGGAGCCAGGTACTTACCCTGGTCTCCCATGGAGTGCAGGGCCCAAGCACTTGGGCCATCCTCCACTGCCTTCCCGGGCCACAGCAGAGAGCTGGCCTGGAAGAGGGGCAACGGGGAAAGAATCCGGCGCCCCAGCCAGGACTAGAACCCGGTGTGCCTGCGCCACTAGGTGGAGGATTAGCCTATTGAGCCGCAGCACCAGCCATGATAATTTATTTTTAATTTTTTGAGGTATCACCAATCTGTTTCTGTAGTTGCACCTTTTTAAGTTCCTACCAGTAGTGTTCAGTTGTTCCAATTTCTTCACATCCTTGTCAATACATGTTATTTTCTGTTATTGATCTTTTTTGCTTTATACTAGCCATCTTAACTAGTATGAAGTAGTATCTAATTGTGATATCTCATTTTGATTTACATTTTCCTAATGATGCATGGTATTGAACATCTTTTCATGTGTTTATTGGTCATTTATTTATTTTCTCTTGAGAAATGTCTATTCAAGTTGTTTATCCAATTTTTACTTGGGCTATATGCATGTTTGTTGTTGAGTTGTAATTATATATATTTTTAAAGCTGTAAGAATAGCATGTAGTTATTAGTTTACTATGAAAACTGTCTTTCACAGGTTATTGTTTCAAAATTACTAATAACTTAAAATACAATGTCTCAGACATATGCCACTCAAATATTTATTATTATTATTATTATTACTGATGTCATTTTAATAGGTAAGTCAAAACTAGACCATGGATGGGATGTACTTCGAATAAATATATCTTATTGTACAATCACATAGGCTAACCTTCTCCAGAAGCCCTTCTGAGCTATTCCATCTTATTCTCTCAGCTTTTTTTTGCAAAGAAATAATTCTTTGGGGTGAAGTTTCACATGCTTATTTTTGCATTACTTGGAAAGTAAAGTTTTAAGGTATTTTGAAGATAGATTTTTAAAATGTATTTATTGAAAGACTTTAAAAGGTACCAAGGAATACATTGCAAACATAAGATTCTATAGTGCACTGAAGCAATTGTTAATGAAAAATCATGTTTAGATGGATCTGTCAATATTATTTTAATCTACAGTTTTTATGATATGTCTACAGAAATGAAATCAAGTTTTCAATATATCCCTGAGCATACTTCAGGCATACGGATGACTTACATATTCTAAGGCATCGTTCTACTTTATATAAATATACTTGATACTATTTTCTTTCTCACAGTAGAATAAAATGTTAATAATTTGGTGAGTCCCTGCAAGTTTACTATCCATTACTTTCTTGTTCTCTATAATGTTTAGTGAGCACTAAACCCTAAAAGACTTAGGCAATTCAGTTTGAATAACCACTTAAAAGTACACATGCTTACTCAAAATAACTGAGCTATTTTATTCTATAAAATGAAGTTGAACAATCCCCAAAGAGCCGGTTCTTATGAAATAGGAGGTTACAAACTGACTTTCATTTATATCCCTGGATATTTTTCCTCAGAAAATTGCATTCACCTGCACATTTCTTTACATAAATATTTTCTATTTTCTATTAAGAAATGGCTAGAAATTCAGGATAATTTAAGTTCTGGTCTACTTATATTCTGAAGGATTAACTTTTTAAATTCTGTTGCATCAGATGGTTAAAGTTTTGTCTGGATTTCTCCTTTCCACTCACAGTATGTTGTTAAACTAATCTGAATATCTTGTAGTAGTTTTAAGGAAATGTACATAATAATATATATTTTGCATCTATTTGATGTATTATGAAATATAACCTTTAATAATATATAACAACCCAGTGTTATGAATTCCATATGTATTTTAAAATATTTGTTGAATGTTATACACTGAGCGTTGTGTTGGGTGCAGAGTAGACTTAGATCAAGAAGGTATGGATGCTACCTGTTTTCATGGACTTGCAGTTTAATTTCGAAGAAATACCACAAGTAAGTGAGAAAACCAAAAAGCAAAGCCCCATGCCAATTCATTTTGCAAAATTACACAAAAAAATCAATATGTAGAATTGAAGAATAATGCTGCTGGTTAGAAAAGGTGGTCAGAAAATGTGAGGGTGAGACAAGACCAAGCCAGTCATGTGAATCACCCTCAAATCCCATTTATGTGTGTGTGTGTGTGCACATGTATGTGTTTAGGGAGTAGATGGTTAAGCTATTGGACCTAATATTTCAGAAAAAAGTCAAGAAATCCTAAGATAGGAAAGGATCAAAGAACTGAAACAGAACAAAAGTGGCAAGAAGGGATGTGGAGACATGGGCTGTGAAAAGTTGAAGCAAGGCAATGCAGACCACAGTACATCATTCACATTTTCACCCGATGCTATACAAGAAAACACTGAGCACTTTCATACACTGAATGGGAATGATACAAAATATATTGTAAAAGATTATTTTGATGGCTACTTGTAGAGAACACAAAGGGTAGACATACAAATTCCAAGATGGAAGGTATTTGGTGACAAAGCCTGGGAATTGAAGTGGAAGTTGAGGGAAGTGAAAGAATGTCCTCACTCTGTCCTCACCTTTTCAGGATGATTACATTTTGTCTGTGTTCCTCTCAATCCTAAGCAAAATAAGTCCACTTCTATATAGGATGTTGAAGGCCACAGAGAATGTCATTTGTATCCTAACAATAAAAGAAAGGTAGATGAAAAATTATCACTTTTTGGAGACTCTTATAGAATGGAGGTTGCAAGTCAACCTGAAGAGCTGAGTTCCAAAAGACACTAGAGGGGAGGTGTATGCTCAAATGCATCAACCATTGACAGACCACAAGAGAAAGAGGTAGCAGACACACAAGTGTGAAGCTCAGAGGAAATATTTGAAGTTGTAATGAAGTTTTAAAAGGTGAATGTGGCAGCAAGACAGCTGGAATCCATGGGATCCACAGACATGATAGTCTGTACCTTTCTCATTCCTCTCTTCCATGAGCCTTCCCTGGATACTCCTGAGAATGATACAATGCAGAATACCTCAGCTAAGCCACTTTGGTGGCAAAGGTGGTAACACTTTCTAGTGGCAGTCTAACACTGGTGAGCAGGCAGGAATTTCATGTGCTTTCTTGAATATTCTCTTATATGGGTCACTGCTAGGCGAGAACCAGGAAACCCTTCTATTTCTGCTAGGCGCACCAAAACGATTAGGTGCTGCTGAGGAGGAGGTAAAAGTAAAAGTTATCTGCCACTGAGGATGAAGAAAGAGACCCACTCATGCCCAGAAACTTGCAAACAGAAATCATAGTTCTTCTTCTAAGAGAAAGGTAAGAAAGTTATCCATGCTAATGCTACGCAGCAACTGAAAGCAGTTTGGCCTGAAGGAGAAGGACCAGGAAAATTGAGAAAGGTCAATGCCTGAAGCATACATACTTAAGACATACTTAGGACTAAAGCTGAGGCTGTATAACTGAGAACAATTCTCTGCTCCCAACACAACCCTTGACATGCAAACAAGAGCGAGTACATAAGAAGAAACTCCACTGTATAGGTGTGCACAGATTGTAGCAAGTCACAATTGGAACATAAACACAAATGCAAACTCCCCAGAAATCTCATCCTTCGTCTAACTCCAAGGTATCCTTAGTCTCAGTACAGAGAAATTGAATATCTGATGTGCAATGCACAGAACCACAGCAACAATAAATCCCAACCCTGGAACCATGACTTGCTAGTTTGATTCAAATCCTCCCTCCTCCCCATAAAACACACACACACACACACACCCACACTCACTCACACTCACACGCATACTAACAACCCAGCCAAAGAAGAGGCATGAACGTTTATGAGTATAAATACTCTTTACCTCTGTCTTAGTGTTTTTTATATATAACATTCAGTAAAACTTGCCAGGTATATGAAAGGAACAATAAAATGAAATAATCATTGTCAAGAAATAAAGCATTCCCCTTTGGTGCTCAGTTAGTGGGAAACTTGTTGAAATGAAATGGACGCTATGAGAAACAGTGACTTGATCAGCTCTTGTCCTGATGGTTGGTGTACAACTTTATCCATTTTAGTATTTTTTTTGTTCTAGTATCATTGGTTGAACTCTGTAATTAACACACAATTATTCTTAGGTGTTTAAATTTTAACTGAAAATTGATCCCTGTTAGGAATTTGGAAAACATTATGCTGAGTGAAATAAGCCAATCCCAAAGGGACAAATACCACTTGTTCTCCTTGATAGGTGACAACTAACTGAGCACCAAAAAGGAAAGCTGTTAAAGTGAAATGAACACTATGAGAAATGGTAACTTGATCAGCCCTCACCCTGACTGTTGATGAGCAGCATAATATGTTATCCCTCTTAGTATTTTTTTTGTTTGTTCTACTTAATACTTTTGGTTGAATACTGTAATCAATACACAATTCTTCTTAAGTGCTGAAACTTAACTGAAAAGTGATCTCTGTTAAATGTAAGAGTGGGAATAAAGGAGGGAAGAGATGTGCAATTCGGGACATGCTCAAGCTGACTTACCTCAAACGGTAGAGTTAGAAGCATACCAGGGGATTCCAATTCAATCCCATTGAGGTGGCATGTACCAATGCCATCTCACTAGTCCCAGTGATCAATTTCTGTTCACAATTGATCATAATGATAGGACTAAGAACCAAAGGGATCACATAAACAAGAATAGTGTCTGCAAATACTAGCTGATAGAATAAAAAAGGGAGAGAATGATCCAACATGGGAAGTGAGATACACAGGAGACCCATAGATGGCAGATGTCCTAACAGCACTCTGGCCTCAGAATCAGGCCTTAAGGCATTCAGATCTGGCTGAAAAGCCCATGAGAGTATTTCAAGCATGGAAAGCCAAGACACTCTGGGGAAAAAAAAAAAAAAAAAGAAAAAAGAAAACCTAAATGAAAGATCTCCGCGAGTGAGATCCCAGTGGAAAGAATGGGCCATCAAAGAAGGAGGTACCTTTCTCTGAAGGGAGGAGAGAACTTCCAGTTTGACCATGGCCTTGTCTAAATATGATCAGAGTCAGTGAACTCAGGGGGCTTCCATAGCCTTGGCAGCTCATGACAAGAGCCTAGGGTGATTACTGATGCCATAAACAAGAGTGTCAATTTGTTAAGTCAACAACAGGAGTCACTGTGCACTTACTCCTCATGTAGGATCTTTGTCCTTAGTGTGCTGTACATTGAGATTTAATGCTATAACTAGTACTCAAACAGTATTTTTCACTTTATGTTTCTGTGTGGGAGCAAACTGTTGAAATCTTTACTTAATGTATACTAAACTGATCTTCTGTATATAAAGAGAAATGAAAATGAATCTTGATATGAATGGAATGGGAGAGGGAGTGGGAAAGGGGAGGGTTGCGGGTGGGAGGGACGTTATGAGGGGGAAGACATTGTAATCCATAAGCCGTACTTTGGAAATTTATATTCATTAAATAAAAGTTAAGAAAAATACTTAACATTAAAAAAAAAGAAATAAAGCATTCAACAGAACCAGAGCCAGAGGTGGTCTAGACGTTAGACTACTCAGGGACTCTAAAATAATTATGATTAAGGCGTCAGTAATCTCCCTAGGCTCTAGTCATGAGCTGCCAAGGCTGTTGAAGTCTTTTTAATTCGCTGACTTTGATCTTATTTAGACAAGGTCATAGTCAAAGTGGAAGTTCTCTCCTCCCTTTGGAGAAAGGTCCTTCCTTCTTTGATGGCCCATTTTTTTCTACTGGGATCTCACTCACAGAGATCTTTCATTTGGGTCTTCCTTTTTTTCCACAGTGTCTTGGCTTTCCATGCCTAAAATACTCTCATGGGCTCTTCAGCCATATCTGAATGCCTTAAGGGCTGATTCTGAGGCCAGAGTGCTGCCATTCTATGAGTCTGCTGTGTATCCCGCTTCCCATGTTAGATCGTTCTCTCCCTTTTTTATTCTATCAGTTAGTATTAGCAGACACTAGTCTTGTTTGTGTGATCGCTTTGACTCTTGGACCTATCAGTGTGATCAATTGTGAACTGAAATTGATCACTGGGACTAGTGAGATGGCATTGGTACATGCAAATTTGATGGGATTGTATTGGGATCCCCTGGCACGTTTCTAATTCCACCATTTGGGGCAACTCCGATTGAGCATGTCCCAAATTGTACATCTCCTCCCTCTCTTATTCCCACTCTCATATTTAACAGGAATCACTTTTCCATTAAAATTTAAACACCTAAGAATGATTGTGTGTTAATTACAGAGTTCAACCAATAGTATTAACTAGAACAAAAAAAAAATACTAAAAGGGATAAAGTATAACTTTGTACATCAAAAGTCAGGACAAGGGCTGATCAAGTCACTGTTTCTCATAGTGTCCATTTCACTTCAACAGGTTTCCTTTTTCGTGCTTGGTTACTTGTCACTGATCAGGGAGTACATATGATATTTGCCCTTTGGGACTGGCTTAATTCACTCAGCATGATGTTTTCCAGATTCCTCCATCTTGTTGCAAATGACCAGATTTCATTGTTTTTGACTGATATATAGTATTCTATAAAGTACATGTCCCATAATTTCTTTATCCAGTCTACTGTTGATGGGCATTTGGGTTGGTTCCAGGTCTTAGCTATTGTGAATTGAGCTGCAATAAACATTAAGGTGCAGACAGCTTGTTTGTATTTGCCAATTTAATTTTCTTTGGGTAAATTCCAAGGAGTGGGATGGCTGGGTAGTATGGGAGGGTTATATTCAGGTTTCTGAGCAATTTCCAGACTGACTTCCATAGTAGCTTTACCAGTTTGCATTCCCACGAACAGTGGGTTAGTGTCCCTTTTTCCCCACATTCTCTCCAGCATCTATTGTTGGTAGATTTCTGAATGTGAGCCATTCTAACCAGGGTCAGGTGAAACTTCATTGTGGTTTTGATTTGCATTTCCCTGATTGCTAGTGATCTTGAACATTATTTCGTGTGTCTGTTGGCCATTGGGATTTCCTCTTTTGAAAAATGTCTATTGAGGTCCTTGACCCAACTCTTAAGTGGTTTGTTTGTTTTGATGTTGTGGAGTTTCTTGATCTCTTTGCAGATTCTGGTTTGTTAAGTCACCAACAGGAGTTACTGTGTACTTACTCCTCATGTAGTATCTCTGTCCTTAATGTGTTGTTCAATGTGAATTAATGCTATAACTATCACTCAACCAGTATTTTACACTTTATGTTTCTGTGTGGGTATAAACTGATGAAATCTTTACTTAATATATACTAAATCGATCTTCTGTATATAAAGATAATTGAAATGAATCTTGATGTGAATAGAACGGGAGAGGAATTGGGAGATGGGAGGGGTGCAGGTGGGAGGGAAGTTATGAGGGGAAAAAGCCATTGTAATCCGTAAACTGTATTTTGGAAATTTATATTTACTAAATAAAAGTTTAAAAAAATTATGATTACTACTTTAAAGTGTTTGATGGAAAATACTTTCACAAAAACATGAGAACTTTCGGCAGATAGATGCAAACTATAATTAAAGGTCAAATAGAAATGCTGGAAATGAGAAATGTGCTGTCAGAGAAGAATTCTTTGAATGAGTTTATCAGCAGACTGAAAACAAGAGGGAAAATTTGTTAAACTTTAAAATAGATCAATATAAATTATCCAAACTAAAGGAGAAAGAAAAGTCAGAAAAAAATCAGGAGAGGTGCCTGGCTTCGGATCAGCGCGGTGTGCTGGCCACAGCGCGCAGCCGTAGTGGCCATTGGGGGGTGAACCAATGGAAAAGGAAGACCTTTCTCTCTGTCTCTCTCTCTCACTGTCCACTCTGCCTGTCAAAAAATAAAAAAAATAAAAATTAAAAAAAGCTATTGGAAAATATATACTGATCCAATATAAATGAAGTTGTAATTGTAGTAGGGGAAAAGAAAGAAATTGAGGTAGAAGAAATATTAGAGGAGGTGATAGTCAATAACTCAGTACAATTAATAACAGACAAGAATTCCAAATCTAAGAAACTTAGAGAAAGATACATCTGGACATATCCTCGTGAGTGAGCTTGCGTAGACTGAATTGTATTGCCTATAAAATATGTACACTGAAATTTTAACTGCAAATGCATCAGAATGAATATTTAGAAATGTGGGCTTTATAGAGATAATTAAGTTAAAATGAAATCATCTAATGATCTATTCCAATATTTCTGGTATCCTTATTAAGGGATGGGATTTGGACTGAGGTGTAAAATAGAAAGATAATGTGAAGACAGACAGAAGATGGCCCTCTACAAACCAAGGAGCGAGGTCAGGGACACCTCCTTCCATAAAGGCCTTCGGAAAGAATCAGCTCTATTGACACATCTATCTCTTCTTTGTACCCTCAAGAATAGTGAGGAGTAAATGTGTACAGTTTAAGACTCCTAGTCTTTGATGTGTTATAATGGCACCATAGATAAATAACAAAGAACTGAAAACAAAACATAAAGAGAGAATCCTGAAGGCATTCAACAAGACACAACATACATCATACAAAAGAAACAAGAATGAATTTCTCAGCAGAGTCTTGGCATGGCACAAAACAACAGTGTGCAAGCTTTCAGGTACAAAAATAAAACAAGAGATTGATCTTCCCAGAATTCTATATCCAGCAAAAATATCTTTTAAACTAAAGTCAAAATATTAACAATATTCAGATAAATAGAAGCTGGGAGAATTCATTAAAAGCATACATACACAATACGATATATTAAGCAAAATTATTCAGGAAATGTGTGTAAATGTGATATGATACAAAAAATATACACTGATAAAAGGAATGGCAAAAGTACATGGAAATAGGGGTGATTTTTATCTTTTTTTCTTCTTTTTCTTTTCTTTTCTTTTTTTTTTTTTTTTACAGGCAGAGTGGACAGTGAGAGAGAGAGATAGAGAGAAAGGTCTTCCTTTTTGCTGTTGGTTCACCCTCAAATGGCCACCACAGCCAGCGCGCTGCGGCCGGCACACCGCGCTGATCCGATGGCAGGAGCCAGGTACTTACCCTGGTCTCCCATGGGGTGCAGGGCCCAATCACTTGGGCCATCCTCCACTGCACTCCCTGGCCACAGCAGAGAGCTGGCCTGGAAGAGGGGCAACTGGGACAGAATCCGGTGCCCCAACCCGGACTAGAACCCGGTGTGCCAGTGCCGCAAGGCAGAGGATTAGCCTAGTGAGCCGCGGCACCGGCGATTTTTATCTTATTTTTAATATCTAAAATAAAGCATTGGCTAAATAAAAATTAATCAATTTCAAGATAAGTAGAACTAAAACATGAACCTAATGGAGATAGGGTAGAAATTGAAACAGTGTTGTGAAGATTGTATTTAAAGCAATATAATATGATCTACATATTGACTAGGATAAGTTAAAAAAGACAGAATTTATCAATATCAGGAATGACTGAGAAGTTGTCACTATATGTCCTATAGATATTACAGTAATAAAGATTATTGTAAAATGAATGTTTATAAATTTGACAATGCATGCACTGAACAAATTTTTGATAACAAAGTATTAGAAGTTACCTTGGGAAAAAATAAATTAAGTATCCTTCTAGCTTTAAAGAAAACTTTCCTCAAACCAGCTTTAGATATAAATCATTTCATTGGTCAATTCTACCTAACATTTAAGGAAGAAACAATACTAATTTCACACAAAAATATGTGGAAAATTTCAAAGAACCTACAAAAATGCTACTAGAACTAAGAAAACAATTTACAAAATTGCCAGACACAGTCTACTATATATTTATAGAAGCAATTGTATCTTCACATACCAACAATTAACCATTTAAAATGGAAATTTAAAAAAATGTATAATAGTATCAAAACTATGAAGTACTTAAGAATAGTAGCACAATTTGTGTAAAACCCATACACTGAAAATGACATCACAGTGCTGAATGGAATTAAATAAGACATAAATCAATGGAGAAGTCACAGGTTTTGCTCGATATTATAAGTTGTCAGTCTCCCCCAGATTGATCTAAATGTCACAATCCCAATCAAAATTTCAGAATGATTTTTTAATAGCAATTGACAGGATAATTCTAAAAAGCATGTAGAAACAAAAGGAATTTGAATGCTCAAAATAATTTTGTAAAAGTGAAATAAAGTTGGAGAACTCACCAGACAATGTGTTGTTCATATAAAGATAGATATATAGATCAATGAAACAGAATAAACAGAACTCCATTCTAGAATTGTGTGCAAAGTAAGCTTGCAATTTCTTTTTTTCAGAAAATATTTTATTTGACATAAAAATTGCATGTGGTTGTGTGGTACCAAGTGATGGTTCAATAGATGAATATATTCCGCAATGTGATATCAGAGTAAATACATCTACCTCCCCAAACAATTATGGTGAAAATTTTCAAAGTCCTTTCTTCTAGCTCTCTTTTTAAAGGAAGTTGATAGCACATTATCATTGTTGATGGTCATGCCACTGTATAATAGGACACCAGAACTCCTTTTTTTAAGATTTAATTATTTATTTGAAAGATAGAGTTACACAGGAGAGCCAGAGAGAGATTCTCCTTCTGCTGGTTCACTCCAGGCTAACTAAGCCAGGCCAAAGCTAAGGAGCCAGGGGGCTTCTTCCAGGTCCCCCACATGGGTGCAGCAGCCCAAGCACTTGGACCATTTTCTGCTGCTCTCCCAGGAACATCAGCAGGATCTGGGTTGGAAGTGGAGCAGCCAGGACTAACCAGCACCCATGTGGGAGGCTAGTTCTGCAGACCGTGGCTTAACCTGTTGTGCTGCAGTGCTGGCCCCAGAACTGTTTCTAGCTATATTTTAGTATCCAGTACATATTTCCTTACCCTTCCCTCACTCAATACTTCCCAGCTTCTGGTAATCACCATTGTGCTATTAACTTCAATGAGATAAACTTTTTTAGATTACACATATGAGTGATATTGTGTGGTTCTTGTGTTTCTGTGCTTGGCTTATTTCACTTAACATAATGACCTCCAGTTCCATCCATGTAGCTGCAAATGACAAGATCACATTGTTTTTAAAATTACTGGATTATATTCCTCTGTTTGTATTTAGCACCTTTTCTTTGTTCATTTGTCAGTTGACAGACACTTAAATCATTTCTGTTTCTTGGCTGTTGTGAATATGCTGCATAAACACATGTGCAGGTGCCTCTCCAACAGACTGACACCATTTCTTTTGGATATATTCCCAGTAGAAGACTTGTTGCATCATATGGTAGTTCTAGGTTTAGTTTTTGAGGAAACTTTGTATAGTTTCTGCAATGGTTTTCCTAGTTTACATATCCACCAAGAGTATTCAAGGGTTCCATTTTCTTCATATCCTTGCCAGCACTTGTTATCTTTTGTCTTTTTGATAATAGATCTAATTGGAGTGAGGTGGTAACTCATTGTGGTTTTTATTCATGTTTCCCTAATTGCTAGTGATGTTGAGCAGTTTTGCATATGCCTGTTGGCCATTTGAATGTCTTTGCTTTGAGAAATGCCTGTTCAGATCTCCTCCACATTTTAAAATGAGGCTATTATTATTGTTGTTGTTGTTGTTTTTGCTATTCAGGTACTTGAGTTCCTTATATATTCTGGTTGTTAATTCCTTGTCAGATGAACATCTTTTCAAGATTTTCTCTAATTCTGTAGATTGCTTCTTCACTCTATTCATCATCTACTTTGTTTTGTAGAAGCTCCTTTGTTTTATAAAATACTACTTGCCTACTTTTGCTCTTCTTTCCTGTACTTTGGGGGTCTGATTGAAAAAGAGTACTTGCCATTGCAGTATCCTGGAGCACCTTGTCCATGTTTTCTTAGAGCAATTTCATAGCTGAGTTGATTTCTTGGTACAAGACGGGAGATGCGGATATCCAATTTTTCATGCACCATTAACCAAAAAGACTGCGCCTTTTCCAGTGCATGTTCTTAGCACCTTTTTTGAAGATAAGTTAGTTGTAAATGTGTGGTTTTGCTTCTAGGCTCTCTGTTTTTCTCAATTAGCCTGGATGTCTGATATGTCATTAATGCTATTTTAGTGTTTGTGGCTTTGTAATATATTTTAAAGACATGGTTCATATATGTAAAAATGATGTGAGAGGGGCCGGTACTGTGGTGTACCTCGTAATGCCCTTCCCTGCAGTTCTGGCATCCCATATAGGTGCAACTTCAAGTCCTGGCTTCTCTACTTCTGATCCACTTCTGACCCAGCTCTCTGCTATGGCCTGCGAAAGCAGTAGAAATGGCCCAAGTACTTGGGCACCTGAACCCATGTGGGAGACTCAGAAGAAGGTTCTGGCTCCTGGCTTTGATCAGCACAGCTCTGGCTATTGGTGGGAGTGAACCAGCAGATGGAAGATTCTCTCTCTCTCTCTCTCTCTCTCTCTTTCAACTCTGATTTTCAAGTAAATAAATAAATCTTTTTTTAAAAAAAAAAGTGACATGAGAAATTTAAAGAAAACATTTGTGAATATTTGCCCACTTACCATTTCTATCTTATCCCAAAACACATTTTAATATAACAGTAATCATAGTAACATTTTGAGCAAGAAAAATGACATTGAGATCAAATATGCTTGAAAACCATTTAGAATAGGTACTGTGACTCCTGATTATCCATATGAGAAAACGAAAGATACTGTTTTCTAAATTGGGAAATATATTATGTATCGATTTCTATAAGATTGTATCTACAATTTCAATTTTATTTATTAGAAACTCTTTTTTCAAGCATTCAATTCAATAAATGTTTACTGAGTACCTGTCCTAAGTGAGGAAATGTTCCAGATACTTGAGATATATCAGTGGAAAAATAAAGACTTCAGCCCTTTTTTATTGTAGCAGGAGAGAAAATTAACAATAATTAGAATAAAGTATAGTCATCCATCCATACATGCATACATATATATTAGATTAGGTGTGTTATGGAAAGACAAATTATTAGGTGAATGTATGGGTTGCAATCTTTTTATTATTATTATTATTATTAAAATGCCAGAGAGAAAGAGAGAGAAAAAATGAAAATCTTCCTTCTACTGATTCACTCCCAAATTACACAGAACAGCTGGAGCTAGGTAAGAGTTCCATTCAGGTATCCCACATGGGTGTCAGGAATCCAAGTTCTTGGGACATCATGTTCTGCTTCCCAGGTGCATTAGCAAGAAGCTGGAAGCAAAAGCAGGATTCTATTGCAGGCACTCTGATAAAGGATGTAAGCATTCTAAGCATTGGTGTAACCCATAATGCCCTATTCCACAGTGCTGCCCCCGTTGCAACTTTAAATAGGATAGTCATGGGACATTATGTTGAGAAGTTACAAGAAGTGGCCAGGTATACATCTGATCAAAGAGAACCAGACAAAGCCTGTACATATGTTTTAAGGCAGTGAGTGTGGTGTTTGAATTTCTGGAATGTTTACAGGTCAGGCTGATATGGCTAGAATAGAGTGAGAAAAGACAGAAGTAGTCAAAAATGACATGGGATACAGCAGATTCTAGAATGACAATTGCTTTAAGTAGCACTTTGACCTTAGAATCAACACTTAAGGCATTCTGTTCTGGCTGAAAAGCCCATGAGAGCATTTCAGGCATGGAAAGCCAAGACACTGTGGCAAAAAATGTTCTATGTGAAGGACCTCTGTGGGTGAGACCCCAGTGGAATGTAGTGGTCATCAAAGAAGAATGTACTTTTCTCTGAAAGGAGGAGAGAACTTCCACTTTGCTTATGACTTTGTCTAAATACTGAAGGAGTTTATGGATTCAAAGGCTTCCATAACCTTGGTAACTCATGTAAAGAAACTCAAATGATCACCATACATCATCATATATCAATGATCATCATACATAAGAGTATTAATAGTTAAATTAACAGCAGGAATCACTGTGCACTAACTTCTCATGCTGGACTTCTGTCCTCAAAGAGTTGTATTATGTGAGTTAATAGTAAAACTTCTTTTCAAAGATTTACTTTATTTTAGTGTATTAAGTGGAGGATATTCATATGTCTCATAAGTTATAGCTATGTCTAAGTGTTCGCAAAAGATGCATCATTCTTGGGTTCTTCTTTAAAGTAATTAAGTTTCTCAAAAAAAAAAAAGAACACAAAAAAAGAAGTGAAATCAATTTCAAGATGCAATGACTTTGAACAGCCCTTGTTTCGACAGTTGAAGAACAGTTTTTTTATATATAATTTTTTGAGCTCTTTACTTAGTATAAAGTTAATCTTCTGTGTATAAAGTTAATTATAGCTAGTTCTTAGTAAAAAAAATAAGACGGAATAGCAAAGGGAGGAGGAAGAAGTGTGGGAGTGTGGGTGGAAGGGTGGGTACGGTGGGAAGAATCACTGTTTCTAAAGTTGTATTTATGAAATGCATGAAGCTTGTATTCCATAAATAAAAGGTTTCTTTGGGCAAAAATGACTTGAGAGGAATGGGAAGAGAAGAGAAGAGAGGAAAGGGGAAGAGGAAGCAAAGATCATCAGTGCCTTTCAGGCTGTGATAAATTCTATAGATTTTTCTTTGAGTGAAGTGAAAAATACATAATTCTCTCTCATCTTTAAATAACAATAAGACCTTTCCAGGGGTGGGACTGGCCTTGTGGCAAGTCCAGCTTCCTGTTAACGTACCTGGAAAGCAGCAGAAGATAGCTCACCTGGGAGACCTAGATGGAGTTCCCAGCCCCTGGCTTTGGCCTCTCCAAGCCCTGTTTGTTATGGCTATTTGGGGAGTGAACCAGTGAATGAAGATGCTCTCTCTCTCTCTTTCTTCCATATAAATAAATAAATTAAAAAAAAAAAAAAAACCTGTCCACGGAGTGACTTCTCCTTCACTGAATGTCCCCTAGCCACTAGGCCCATTCACCTTAGCTTCTTCAGGAAGCTTCCCTGAGTACTCCCATCCTCCCGTGGACTCACACACTTCCTCTCAGCCTCACTTGATTTGCCAGCCATTCACAGAGTTCCTGTTACCTCTTTGCTTTATGCATTCATTTGGTATTGTCTTAAATCTCTATGTGTTTTGTATGTCTCTTGAAGGAAGGAAATGAGTTCATTTATCTCAGAATAATTGCCTTACACAAAGAACTTGATGAAATTTTCATACTGAACTTTAAATGTTAATGGGAAAATGGAATTAAGAGATAAGCTTATTTTTGTGCAAAAATATTTTGAAATCCACGCATAGTTTTTTCATAATAAGCATTTCCATGAACTTTTTGAAGACCCTCAAAGGTTCTCTTGACTTTATAGGAATGACAGTTTCTATACTGCAAGAGGTATCTTACCTAGAAGAAAGAACAGATATTGTGTTCATCATCTTGAAATGTGAACCTGGCAAAATTTATTATAATTTTAATCTTGTCTCTGTTGTAAGCAAATATTTTCACATTGTTTCTAATTATTGAATGCTTTTTGAATGAAAATCCTTTGATAATCAGATGCCCATTGGTCACATCATTTGATGGCCTACTAAGTCTCATATTGGGCCTAGTTCATCCTTTAAATATAATGCTTGCTTTTAAAATAGCTATGCTTTAGTTAAGATAAAATACAATATTCTGATGCCATGCCTACTATATCTTTCACGTGAAGTTTTATATATTTGACTAGCCCATTTTTCTCAATCATGTATCTTTACACAGAGTTTAATATTGTTGTTTTAATGAGAAAATGGTGAAAAATCAGTTACTTATGTGATTTGTTGCTGTACTATGGGTGCATTGTATTAGAAAATTCAATTATATGTCAGTTCTGTGTCTTCATCATGGTGTTTCTTACACAGCATCCTATATTTGAAGAGTCATTCATGGCCCATTGGGAAAGGTTAGAACTATAATTAGACCTTTTCTCTAGACACTTGAGCAACGGAATGCATGAAGGTTAGTAACAGCTTCCCATTAATTGCTCCCTTGTGGTTTTACAGTAAAGCTGTTAACTTATGTACCGGGGCTGCTACCCATAGCATCCTTGCACTGACATTTGAAGCAGTGATTATAATGTCATTGCTTTCCAATACCTCATTGTTATTCAGGGGACACATTGGATGTCTTTCTCCTCATACTGCAGGGATCACAAATTCAGACACACAAAAAATATCATCTCTGTTTCTTTATCAACGGAGCAGGCCTTTTGAAAGTGGGTTTGTTCTGAAAACAGTGTGCACACTGGACTCTGTTCAGCACAGTGTCACTGTCTTGTCTTTCAAACTAATGGGAACAAAGCAGAATCATTCTTTATGTGCAAAGCAGTGTACCCCAAGGGCAAAACATCTATCAGTATGAAAAATAGTCAAGTAACAACCAAGAAATTGTGTTTTGTGGAAGCTCACGGGTTTGATTGTATGTTTGAGCCAGCACACTGCCATGTTAGTTTTCTCAAATCTTTGAACTTAATAGTTTCTTATTCAGATGTCTTTCTTATCATTTATACTGCCTGCATTCAACTATTCAGTTTGTTCTGTCAGTACTTGCCTATAACTCAGCCAAGACTGAGATTTACTGGACTACAGACCACAATTATCCTTCTGTCTCAAAAATAAATTGCAACTCTAAGTCTTGCTCTTTTTTCATCCCACTCACTTACTTTTTAAAAATTCTTCATCATGAATAGCATGAGGATAACGTGTCTTGATGAAAAATGAAACCTAGGCACCTTTTTTTCTTTTTTATCTTCTCTAAGTGTTTGTGTGTCTAAATGTGTGTGTCCATGTGTATATATGTGTGTCTGTGTGAGTACAAATATATATATATATGTATATATGTCATTTGATCCATTTCATTTAAAATTCATATTCAGATTCTATAGCAAAAAATACCCTAATGACATTTCAGGGATTTTTTTTTTTTTTTTTGGAGACCAGTTCGGACACTTTATTTAAAAAAAGAAGAAAAAGACTTTTTATAGATACTGCTCCTTAATGTGGCTATCTGATATATTGCATTCTCATGAAAAAAAATATTACTTTTCTGCCACCAGAAGAGGCTGAAGCATAGTTGCAAAGTTGAAATGATCATGATGAAACTTTGTAGTGTGGGATCAAGGAAAGTTATAAGGATTATTAAATAGCTGAGAAACTGGACCGGGGGGAAAGGTCCCCACAAGTGAGATTATTGAGGGCGTAGAAAAGGTTGGAATAGATACTACATTTAAGTGTCTGAAAAGCTAGAATTCATGTTTTAAATAAACTCTCAGCCTTCACTGGCTATAGGACAAGAGAAAACTAGCAGAGAATTATTAGGTTAATGTAAAATTTCCTTGGATATCAAGATTTAAAGCTTGAAAATTTAAGCTTAATTAGTGATTTTTTTTAGATTCTTTTATGTATATGAAAGGCAGAGTTACAGAGAGGAGAGGATAAAGGGGAGAGGGATGGGGGCGGGGAGGAGAGGTATCTTCCATCCACTGGTTCCCTCCCTAAACGGCCACAATAGCCAGGGCTGGGCCAGGCCATGCATACAGGTGTCTGAGGACTTGGAACATCTGCTGCTTTCCCAGGTGTGTGAGCAGGGAGCAGGGTTGGAAGTAGAGTGGTTGAGTCTCAAACCAGCACCCTTACAGGATGCTGGCATCACAGGCAGAGGTTTAACCTGTTGCACTACAACACCAGCACCTATTAGTAACATTTTGAATATAATTACTTTATTGAGAAAAACTTATTGCCTGGTTTTGAGTTAAAAATATAAGTTGCTTCAGTAATGAATGTACCCTATTTTAGTTGTCTGTGTTAGAGATCACGAAAGAAGATTGAGTTTAAAGTTTGCAAGGACAAACAGCCAAGGCTGTGGATGACCCCTTTTGGCATGGAAATATGGACATTTATGTTGTAGGATACTCCTTATAAAGGGTACAATGACGGCGCCTCACAGAGGCATGCAAGTTGTTGGACAAAGGGGACAAAGATGTCATCCAGAATGTATGGATCAAAGTGATTGACTATTGGAGAGAGATTATCTAAAAATGGATGCAATCCCAAGACTGAAATAGGGGCAGAAGGTGAAAGAATTTTAAAAGGAGTGAAATGATAATGGGCCAGAGAATATCAAAGATGTGTGGGGCTGGGAATATTGGAGTGTTGTGTTAATTTCTGGTCAGTGCTCAGTCTGTACAAGTAATGCTAACCCAGGGTAGAAGTCTATGCACAAATGTGCTTTATGCAAGAAAAACACCAGGTAGATGTGAATTGAGTTTGAGAGCACAGAATCTCAGAAGGCATGTTTCTAAGTGAGGGCTCAGTGGGCAGGAGAGTGCAAGTCTAGAGATTCAGATAGTCGCTGTAAGCAGGGACCTTGGATCTTCAGAACTTGAGAGGAGAGCTCTGGTTTCTTACATTAAAAGATAGATTCAGAAGATGAAATGGTATGTAAGGAGTATTTGAAGCTGAATGTGAAAAGTTAACAGTCTTTCATTCAATGTGTATTTATTGAGCTCCTACTCCAAGTGCAAAGCACTGCTGTAGGAACTTGGGTTTTATCAGTGAATTTAAAAAAAGAGAAATCTGCCCAGGTAGAACTTACATTCAGTGTATGTAACATCAAATACCTGGTAAACATAATGAATAGGTAAATTACATAATAGTCAGAAAGCAACAGATGATATTGAAAACAGAAAAGTAGAGCAGAGTGAGGTAATCGCCAATGTTGGATGGGTGTTCAGGTTGCTGTATAAAATAGTGGGGGGAGCAGGCTTTGCAGGCAAAGTGTGATCTAAGCAAGGAGTTGTAGAGATTAAGAGAGTTTAGCTTTATGGATATTCATGAGAAGAGCATTCCAGGAAGAAGGGATAGCTAGTGCAAAGGTTTTAATGCAGTAGTCTTTATTTTTAAAAGATCTATTTATTTATTTGTTTATTTATTTAAAAGGCAGAGTTACAGAGAGAGACAGAGACAGAGAGAAATCTTCCATCTGCTGGTTCACTCCCCCAAATGGTCAAATGGCTGGAGCAGGGCCTATCCAAAGCCAGGAGCCAGGAACTTCTTCCAGGTCTCCCACATGGGTGCAGAGACCCAAGCACTTGGACCCTCTTCTGCTGCTTTCCCAGGTGCCTTAGGAGGGAGTCGGATCAGAAGTGGAGAAGCCAGGACTTGAACTGGCACCCATATGATGCAGGCATTGCAGGTATGTCTTTACCCACTAAGCCACAGCACCAGCCCAAGCAATAGTCTTTTTAAAGAACCATAAATGTAGTTGCCAAACAAATTGAAGCTCTAGGAGATAGTGTTAGGGACATAGTTACTTCTCAAAAGTTTTGTCCCAAACTGATCGGTCAGCTATTGAATTCTCAGAGAGAGTAACATTCAGAGAATGAAAAATTTTGAATAAAATAAAAGTCACTATGAAGCAGAAAAACATTTTAAATTATTTTTACTTGTTTATTTTTATTCAAGAGGCAAAGAGAGTGACAGAGAAAGCCGGAGACAGACAGAGAGATCTCTCATCTGCTGGTTTAATCCTCAAATGCTTGCAATGGTTAGGACTGGGCTGAGCCCAAACCAGGAGCCAGGAAGTTAATTCAGATCTCCTACATGGGTGATAGGGACCTAGCGACTTGAATGTCACCACTGATTCCTGGGGTCCGCATTGGCAGAAAGCTGGAATTGGGAGCTGTAGACGGGAATCAAGCCCAAGTGCTCCAACTGGGAGGTGGGTGTCTAAACCTGTGTCTTACCCAGCAGGCCAAATTCCTGTCCTGGAAAACCAGTTTTCAGATTCAGAAATTGTCTAGCTAATGTTGTAATATAGTCTGTTCCACAGAAGCATAGGAATATAATACTTGTGATGATGTCTGTTAATCAACAGAAATTTAATTAATAGATTAATAGATACAGTTCCAAAATTCTTGCATTACCTTTCACTGGTTTATACACATACGCTTGACTTTCTCATTCTTAATTTTGGATTTGGTGCTCTATAATATATAAAAAGAATTTTTTAAATATTAATTATTCTCCCTGTACAATGTTTTCTATCACTATCTACCTCAGCCCATTTTACAGCATCTTCCATTATAATAAAATGATGTGCTTTTAATTTCCACTGTTAGGTGTGTAAAAGTATAATTTTCTTTATTTTTTGTAACTCAGTTCACTTTGTGGTTGAGTTGCTTGTTTTTATTATTATCACTACTGGTTGGATACAGTTTTTTTTTTTTTTTTTTAATTTAAATACCATAATACTGCACCTCCACATTTCCAGGTAAGTGCTTAATTTCAGTCTCCTTCTCTTTCTTCTTTCTCCCAAGAGGCAGGGAGCCTTTTCTGCTGCCTCCGTCCTTCGAGATGTCCTGTGCCCTTGTCTCTGCTGCTGGTCTGACTAGAGGCCAGTTGTCTCCTCACAGAAGCCCATTCATCAGCCCATGATACCCAGGCCTCCATGATGATTCTTGCTGATATTGTTCCCCTACAAGGAACAATTGGATAGAAGCTCTCTCTGCCTCTGCAGTTTGGATTCTATTTTCCATCCTGCGACCTTCCTGGAGTTTCAAGTCCAAGAAGGAGAAGCAGGGAGCAGTCCGAGATGCACAACATGGAAGACGGTTCTTTTGCTTCCTTCTCTTCTCCCCATCACTTTACTTCTAAAGAGAGCAAAAAGGACTTTTGGCCTCCTCATGTGACAGACAAAGCAACAAATATTTGCATCTGGTATCTTTCTTAAAGTATATTATTAGAAAAGTACCATTTTTGGGAGTTGCAGCCAATGGTTCTTGATATTTAAAGGAAATTTTCTACAACTTATTTCCTAAATTTTGGCTCTTGAAATTAAAGCTTTGGCTGTCACCGTTGAATTAATTTTTAATGCTCATTTAGCAATTCAACCTTAAAATTACAATCACTCAACTAGTAGATGCTTCAACTTCAATGGACGGAGAGCTGTGAAGCACCTGAACAGTCCACAGCCAGCCTTCTGGAGAGCTCATAGTTAGCTGAATGCTTTTGTTTATTTTCTGTGCTTAACAATATTTGTTGCACTGAAACATCCTTTTAATAGATCTAAGACAAATTACCTTTTAATTATCTAAGAAAAGTGGCACAAATAAGAAATTGCATTTTTATGTTGCGTTTCGGAATCATTCTGAGATGGAACATTTGCAAGAATAACACTCTTTTCTACATTATGAATTCTGATTAAGGACAAATAATACAGACCTACCTTCCTTTTGTTAAACTTCCCAATGATCTGTACATAAGAATTGTACCATAAATTATTTATTTCCAATCAGTGAGGTGATGAAAGACTGTGGGCTGGGAAATGGGGTAGAAAAACTGCCTTAAATTCAGTTTTTGTTATTAAAATTTTCTAGATTTCTAGAAAATTGTTATGCAAAACCTGACTTTTATAATTTCTAAACTGAGAATATAATATCAATTTTATAAGCCATTTGTGAAATTGCCTAAGGCAATATATTTGAAAGTTTTTGTGAATATTTTATAATATTCAATGCAGCATGCTATTTTTCTGTTTATTTATTTATTTATTTATTTATTTCTATTTGGCAGACAGGGAAAAACAGATACAAGCAGATAAACAGATACTTCTCATCCACTAGTCTGCTTCCCAAATGCCTGCAATGACAGGGGTGGGCCAGTCTGATGCTAGAAGCCAGGAACTCAATCTAGATCTACCTCATACATAGCAGGGACCCAACCACTCAAACCATCCCCTGCTGTCTCCCAGGGTTGGCACTGGCATGGTGCTGAAATCAGGAGCCAGATCCAGATACTGAACCCAGGTACTCTGATATGGGATGTAGGCATTTTAGCCACTAAGCTAAACACATGCCCTAGGTTACTATTATTAAAAAATGAAAATATTTTTAAAAATAATTAAAAGTTATGCTTTTATTATTTCAGATATGAACTGCTTATTATAGTGTTGGAAATTGTTTTGAAAAGACTTCATATCAATTGAGGACCTATTATATACTCATTCTGCAGTACTTGTCAACTCAAAGACAAACTACAAAAAATTGTTTGTTTTCTCTAATAGACAAACATTATTTTCAGCCTGTAATAACTTAAAAAGGAAGAGTGAACAAAATGCAATACTCTATTTTCTAAACAAGTCTTATTTATTTGCACTAGGAGCAATTTAAACTGTATATCAATGCATAGATGATAGTAGTAATATTTCTTTAAAAATACCTTTATGAGGGCCGGCACAGTGGCTCACTAGGCTAATCCTCCACCTGTGGTGCTGGCACCCCAGGTTCTAGTCCCGGTTGGGGCACTGGATTCTGTCCCGGTTGCTCCTCTTCCAGTCCAGCTCTCTGCTGTGGCCCGGGAGTGCAGTGGAGGATGGCCCAAGTGCTTGGGCCCTGCACCCGCATGGGAGACTAGGAGGAGGCACCTGGCTTCTGGCTTCGGATCGGTGCAGCATGCCGGCCATAGCAGCCACTTGGGGGGTGAACCAACAGAAAAAGGAAGACCTTTCTCTCTGTCTCTCTCTCTCACTGTCTAACTCTGCTTGTCAAAAAAAAAAAAATACCTTCATGAAAATCTGATTACTTTAAAAATATGTTGCTGTCAGGACTGATATTGTTGTGCCAGCAACCCATATTACAGTGCCAATTTGAGTCCTGGCTGCTTTGCTTCTCATCCAGCTTCCTGTTATTGCACCTGGGAAGGCAGTAGAAGATGTCTCAATACTTGTGTCTCTTTCACCACATGGGAACAAGATGGTTATTTCCAGTCCTAGTTTCAGCCTGGCCCAGGCCTGGCTGTTGCAGTCATCTATGGAGTGAACCAGTGGATAAAAGATTTCCTTGTCTCTCTCTCTCTCTTTCTCTCTCTCTCTCTCTCTCTCTCTCTCACACACACACACACACACACTTTCTTTCATTCTGTGTCTTTCAAATGAATAAATAATATGTGACTCTCTCATATACATTGAGCCTCTGAAGTATTTCAGTAGCTTTTCTGAAATTAGGCTAAACAAATGCTATAAAATAATTGTAGTAGGAAATGGTATTTGCTACGGTGGATTGAGCGGCTGCCTGCAATGCCAACATCACATATGAGCACAGTTCAGGTCCTAGCTACTCCAATATCAATCCAGCACTCTACTGATGCACCTGTAAAGCAGTAAAATATGACTCAAGTCCTGGATGGAGTTCTTGGGTCCTAGCTTCAGCTGGGCCAGCCCCGGCCATTTCAGCCTTTTGGGGAGTGAACTAGCAGATTGAAGATATCACTCCCTGTCTCTGTGGCTCTGCGTTTCAAAGATTTTTAATCTTTTAATCTTTATAAGAAGAAAAAATAAAATAATTATAATCTGTGTCTTAATTCAGGTTAAAGAGCCAAGTGCAATAATAACTTAGAGAATTAAAATAAAGAAGGATGTGATGGCTAAACTCATATTTTTGTGTTACAAATTCTAAATTACCTTTAATTGTAAAGCTTTGGAAAATGCTGATTCAGTAAAATGATTGAAATGAAACATGCATAGATTGAAAATAATTGTTCCCTATTGAAGGTGCAATATGAAAAGCACAATTTATCTTTTTTAAGGGAAAGGGTTTATTGGTGGGGGAAACTCGACAGACCAGAGGTAAGAGATGAAGAAAAAGAAAGCATAAGAGAGGAGATCAACAGAGAGAGAGAGAGAGAGAGAGAGGGAGAGACCAAGAGACAGAGAGCCATGTGTTTAGGGACAGGTCCTCTTAAACCTTTGCTGGGGAGGGGGGCAGGGAAGTAGGAGCAGCGAAACCCATTAGGATGGGGGTGGAGCTAACATGGGTGGTTGGGCCATGGGGTCACCTGGCTTCCAGCCATAGCGGCAGAGCGGCAGAGGCCTGAGCATAGGATGGTTTTGGGGTGTAGATCTCACCATAGATAAGACTGTGCCATTTTACAAACATTCCCTCCTTTTTTTTTTTTTTTTTTTTTTTTTTTATAAAGCAAGAGTTGTATGGGATTACATTAGCCCTGTAAACCAAGGAGGGGTAGAGGAACTAGGATCTGCCTTTAGAGCAAGCTCCTGCTGACATGGGTTGACAGGGTATTCTCTGCTGTCACGGGACAATGTCTCAAGCCGCTGTCTCCTGGGTGGGGAGCCGAGTATATCCCTGAAGTGGCATTTGGTTTGAGCACCTGGTTGGTGAAGGCCTTTCGTTCATTCCATTATCACCTCCTGATAAACACTCAGAATTTGGAAGGCTGGCGTGTGGATGGAGATCACGAAACATTTAGTAGCATGGAAGGAGTTTCAAGGGTGTGTTTTGTGACTGGCAGAAAACCAGGACCCCAAGGCAGCTCAGAGATCCCCAAAGGGAGAGCAAAGTCAATGGGGGAGCCTGGATCCGAGTCATGGCACCAATGTAAGGCCCCCACAAAACACAGCAAACAAACCCAACAGACTGCAGGGAAAGGGTGAAGAAGGAAAAGAGCACAATTTATCTTTATCTTGTCCCTCTCCAGGATCATTGTTAAGGGATGACCATATTTTTTATTATTTAGTTAGTTCTATTAAATGAAAACATAATTGCCAAATGCTTATGCCTTTATTTCTTGATTGATCTATTCTACACATGTAGTTTAACTTTCACCTCCTTAACTTAACTGTCACTTAGAGATTTTCTTAATTAGCTCAATATATTAATCAGTATTCTCTAGAGAAACAGGATAGAGAGAGTGAGCAACTGTATATAAGAAATAATTAGTTCTCAAGAGTATGGGTCTTGAGAAGTTACAAGATCCAGAACATCCAATGTGGAGACCCAGGAGGGCTTATGGTGTTGTTCTAATCTAAATGTCAATAGGCTCAAGAACTGAGACAAGGTTTCAATTTCAGACCAGTCAGAAAAAGATCCATGTTGCCGCTAAAGTCAGTTAGGCAGAAATGTTCCCTCTTACTCAGGCTTTTGGTTCTATTCAGGCCTTCAACTGACTGGATTAGGGCTACTCACCTTTGAGAAAGCAACCAGCTTTCCTCAGTCTACTAATTCAAATGCTATTCTTTTTCATGTTTTTAATTTAAAAACAATTATTTAAATTATACATTTCATATATTTCACATTTACAGATTTAGGAACATAATGACAGTTCCCTACCTACCCTCCATCCCACCCAAGCTCTAACCCTTCTTCTTCCTCCCTCACCCATTCTCTCTGTTAATTTATACAAAGATCTCTTTTCAGTTTATTCAGTGATCATAAAATTAATCCCACACTAAGTACAAGAGTTTGACAAATAGTATGAAGAAAAAAGAATAACATTGATCCTCAATGGAGGAGACAAGGACTGTAAATAATCATCAAATCTCAAAATATCCATTTCACCCCAGTACATTACATTTGAGGTACTCTGATACCTCGAATCAGGGAAAACATGACTTCTGTCTTTTGGATGCTGGCTTATTTCACTAAGTATGATGGTCCAAAAGCACCCTCAGAGAAACACTCAGATTGTTTGACCAAATATGTGGGCACCTGATAGCCTCGTCAAGTTAATACATTAAATTACCCATTTCAACAGTTGTTTGTTAAATACCTCTACTGGTTATAACACAACTTAAATAATATACTTCAACCTCTGTTTCTCTATATAAATCAGTTCTACTTATTGACTCTTATCATGTTGAATTGTGTATTCAACTTCTGTCTATCAATTTCTCTCTCTCTCCTATACACACCTCTATCAACTATGTCATTGATTTTATTTATGTATTTATTAATGCTTCATCAAGAATTATAACTTTTACATTTTTGTTCTGTATCTCCCATGACGTTGTAGTATTCCTAAGCCTTGGTTTGATGTTAATTACCTGGGAATGTTGAAAGAGTTGATGCCAAGCTGCACTCTAGACAAATTAAATCTGCATCTTTGGTATTGAGGTTGTGAATTACTGTTCATTATAAGTTATCTAAGCAATCTGAATGTGTCACCAATATTGAGGACTATGTGTGTATTGACTGACCCTAAAACTTGAAAACAATAAGCACAATTTACACTATTATAATTATACCAATATTATATAACTAGAACACCAAATGAGGGGTGTGTTTTTGTGTTTAATGAAGAATAGGAAACATTTTCTTATTTTCTTATTTGTGGCAGAAACAAGATTATATCAAGTATCAAGTTTATGGTCAAATGGATTCTCTTTCACAGTCAATCAATTATGTAAAGTCTAAACACCACACATTTTCGGTTGTATTTATTTCATTGTTTTTGTTTCTGTCCACTTCCAGAGTTTCTTATTCTTTTTCTAATGATGGAAGAAATATAGACCTTTGTTATAGTTTGAAAACATCTCAGTTTCTTAGCCTGACAAATTGCAAAGTGCAATCTTTTTCTCTTCTCTTCTCTTCTCTTCTCTTCTCTTCTCTTCTCTTCTCTTCTCTTCTCTTCTCTTCTCTTCTCTTCTCTTCTCTGACAGGCAGAGTTACAGACAGTGGGAGAGAGAGAGAGACAAAGAGAAAGGTCTTCTTTCCTTTGGCTCACTCCCCAAATGGCTGCCACGGCCGGTGCTGCACGGATCTGAAGCCAGGAGCCAGGTGGTTCCTCCCGGTCTCCCATGCGGACGCAGGGGCCCAAGCACCTGGGTCATCCTCCACTGCCCTCCTGGGCCACAGCAGACAGCTGGATTGGAAGAGGAGCAGCTGGGGCTAGTACCCGGTGCCCATATGGGATGCCAGCACTGCAGGTAGAGGACCAACCAAGTGAGCCAAGGCGCCGGTCTCCCCAGTCTATTTCTTAGATGTATTATGTGTGTAAGTTTTAAAGGATAAATGTGATGTGAATCCCCATTTTCACTTTTTTTTTTTTTGCTTCTGCAATTGATTGGATATTTCCATAGCTCTCTTCATTCAGATTGTTTTTCTTCAGAATTTTTAGAGATATAATATTACTAAAATATTCTCATTTACTTATTCACAACCCAAGGTCTAATACCAACTGATTATACAGCAATTCAGCTCTGACATTAACCAACAGGAGTTCATGTAGATACCGCAGGTTAAGGGCAAAATTCTCCACAAGACTTCCCTTGCTTCAGACACCAGCCACTTTTCTCCGTGTATTACTGGATCATCTACAGATCTGACCAACTGGCTACAAATTTGGGGACCCTCATGAACCCTTTGGGTTTGGTGGTTTACTAGAATGACTAACAGAACTAAAGAAAGTGCTACACTTATTATTATAGATTTGTTATAAAAGATAGAGCAAAATCTGGGAGGGAATGCAGACTTTCTGTGCTCTTTCCTTATGGAATCAGGTTTGTTACACTCCTGGCACACCAATGTGTTCACCCTCCAGGAAGCCCCACTAAGCTTTCTTGTCAGACCTTTTATTGACATCTCATTCCACAGGTACAACTGATTAAGTCATCAGTCACCAGATGGACTCCATCTCCAACCTCTGCCCCTTCTTGGAGGTCAGGAAACAGAAATAACCCTTTAAACACACGGTTGATTTCTCTGGTGATCAGCTCCTGTCCTGAAGCTACCTAAGTAACCTTATTAGCACAAAAAGACATTGGTCTCACTGGGAAAAGTTTGAGGATTTATGAAACTCTGTTGCAGGAAACCAGGACAAAGCTGGTTCTTATTTTCATAATGTGTTCTTTCTTTGTTATTAACTCTATTTTTTTCATGTTAATGTGATATTAATACAAAGAGACCAGATTCAATGTAGTCTATAAATACAATTCTAAGAATATAATGATATTACCTTCTTTATTCTTTCCCTCCCTCTCTTCCTTCCTTCCCCTCTCTCTCTCTCTTTCCTTTTTTCTTTTTCTTGCTTTCTTTCTTAGATGATGCCACACATTTAACATGGGAAGTGGTGAGGTAGAGAAGAGGGAGACAGTACCTGCTTGGAAGTGGGCACACTGCCTGGTTTTCTTCCATAAGCAATTGCAGTGCGTGGTCCCTATGGGATTGCGTATGTCACTATAGTAATACATTAGCGATGAGGAATATAAATAAGGATTTTTTCCCCAATATTTATATTTCCTTATCCTTTAAAACTTTTTCTAGTGGTTCCTATAGTTAGGCCTAGAGTACAGCTGTTACAAATTTTTAAACTTTATATATTCCTCATATTTCAACATCACTACACACAGGCTGTGAATACCCTCCCAGGTAACTGCTTCTCGCAGGATAACGGGGTAAGTGTATCTACCACAAATCCTTGCTAACCCTCCCCTGACTATGACACAATGACATTCAAATGCACCAGTACAACCCTACCTTACCATGCTGTGTGTATTCCACCTGACCTCTAATAAAAACACTTTCCCAGGAGTCCTCCCAGCCTTCTCTCCACGTGTGGGGTTAGCCAATCCTTGAGTTTTCCTCCCATAATGTCCCCTATGTGGTGTGCTATGCCTCCTCTATCTTGAGAATGACAAATTCTTTAATTTCATTTGCCTGTCTGGTGTAGTTCCCTTGGCCATTTTGGAATGACCTTTAAAGACCCCAAAAGGATAATTCACTCCTGTGCTGAACAAGAGCAAGCCAACTTCAGTCAGAGGCTCCCCTCCTTCCACATCAAGACTAATGTGTTAAAATTAACTGGACAGTCTTGACTTTAGTACAGTAAATGTTATGATGTTTTAACACACATAAATTTTTAAAATATTTTATTTATTTATTTGAGAGGCAGATTTAGAGACAGAGAGAGCAAGAGACAGAAAGAGAGAGATCTTCCATCCACTGGTTCACTTCCCAAATGGCCACAATGGCTGGAGTTGGACCAATCTGAAGCCAGGAGCCAGGAGCTTCTTCAGGGTCTCCCACATGGGTGCAGGGGCCCAAGCACTTGGACCATCTTCCTCTGCTTTCCTACGCCATCAGCAGGGAGCTGGATTGGAAGTGGAGCAGCTGGGACAAAAACCTGAGCCCATATGGGATGCCGGCAACGCATGCAGATGCTTAACTTACTACACCTCACTGCTGGCCCCAGCCCCCCAAATTTTTAATGAAAGGAATTTAGTTCATTCTTATCAACCAATTAACAATAACAATGATAGCTATTTTATAATAACTACTATTTCCTATGGGCTTATCACATCTGTTTATATGCTATTCTTCACTTGTAACACTTCATTTACTCTTCACAACAAACATGTAAGAGAGATACTGATATAATTTGCATTTTAAAGAAACTGAGGCCTAGAGATGTTAAGTGACTTGATCATAATCACATTGCAAATGGTAGTATCGTATAAAATTTGCTATAGGCCTGGATACTTCAAAGAATGCTCTTTATTGTGATGTCAATTGGTTATCTATCTTTTGATACATGGGCTACCTGAGGGTTACTGATAAAAATGCATTCTGAAAGCACTTGGAAGAACACACAATAAGTTTTTTTTCAGAATAGTCCAAAGGATGGTACTGTTGTACCATTGTTTTGAAACAAACCTTAACATATATTATTATTTTGTTTTACTATTTTTTTTAAAGAGAAAATCCAGAATACAAAGAAAAAGCAATGTATAAGTGTGAAACTGACATCTTGTGATTTGATTGTTGTTGTGGCTCTTGTCTATATTCCTGTGGAGCAGAAGTCTTTCTACTCTGAACTTGTTGCACATTCTTTTTAGCAGTGTATTTGCCCTGGGCTTATGGAATGAATTGAGGGTACGTTGCTGCAAAAACTGGGGGAGAGGGAAAGAAGGGAGGGAAGAGGGACTAAGAAGACAATATGATTGTCTTCTTGGAATTGTATCTGTGAGGTACATGAAGTCTTATCTATTTATGTTAATAAAAATAAAAAATAAAAAATCATTTTTATATCATTTTCTTGCCTTTTAGACTTTGCTTGATAATATCTTCAAAGATGACTTGAGGACATTTGGCAACCATTGGGTTTAATGTCTGGAATCATATATCCTATACTTAGAAACTCAATAGTTGTGGCACTAGAGCAAGTGTGCAGCTATTGAGAACACTTCCTTGGTGCTGCAGGCAATTTGTATATATCTCACTGGGGAGCTGTTATTGTAAAGTACCTACTGAATTTGAAAATGTTAGGGAGGTTGAGGTTATCACTCTCAGCTTCTACATCTTGCCTGGGGTCATGTAATTTATGTTCAGGTAGAACAAGATGTAGAATTGAGGGAAAATGGTTCCATGTGCTTGTTGGTTCACAATGGTGGGCATTTGATTTATTTGATATTTGTACTTTTATTTTGCAGGGGGAGATATCTTATCAGAGTGCTGTCAACCATCTCTGTTTTAGAGGTGTTATGGTATCAGACTCACTCGCATTTTCTGTATCTTTTATAATCTGCCCAGCTTCTGAGAATTATTGCCATTTTCTTCTTCCTACAATCAAAATGTCAGTGCCTCCCACCAAATAGGTTTTGCTCCTTGGCTATGAATACACAGGCCCATAAAGAAAGCTCATGTGAATCAAGTTTATTGTCACAAAGCAGTAGCCTTATTTTCATAAACATACAAGAGACATTTTTAATAGATGAAAAACAAACCTTTTCAAAGAAAAAGTGTTGTGTTTTACTCCATAAGTGATTACTTACTGCACCTTTGAGTAGATACAAAGGAATCACCTTGTGCAAATAAGAACATATTTTCTATTGTAATGAGGAATATAAGTTTATAAACAACTGTGTGCAAGTCCTTCATGACATTATTAAATGCTATTATATTAATTTTTTAAGCACATCTCTGCTTCTGTTATTTTTAACATTGTCTCCTTTTTCTTGAATGAAGCAGAGGCCACTTGAGAGAAATTGAGCTGAGCTGTATGAGCCCTCACAGAGGGGCGTGGCTTGGAGGTACCTTGGGCAACTTGATAAGAGGGGTTTGAGAAATTGGCAGTCACTGTTCAAATATATTTAGGGTGCTTGGAACCCAATTAGAGTAATTGAAGTTAGGTAATTTAATGAAAAGATTGAATTCAGTTTGCTTGCTTTTCCAGTCATTAAATTTTAGTGAGCCTGCTCTCGCTTTGATTCTAAAACTTGTCCCTCCCTACCCCTTTACAAGAGATGAACAACTTCTTCTCTTCCTGTACTGTTCACAAGATATTCAAAATATCAAAAATAAAACCATCACTGCACTTGATAAGAGGACATGGACATGACTGATTGGTAAAAAAAAAAAAAAAAAAAAAAAAAACTGGTATGGTTATTAAAATTCTTGTCCTGTGACATCACTGTGTCCTCGTAAAATACTTCAAATGCTTTTCTATTTCAAGTTGGAAATTTACAGGCAGAAATAGTTTTAAAATAGAAATAACCAATGAATGTTTCTTTCACTTATTCTATTTTTCACCTGAAAATTATTAATAATTTAAAGTTCTAAGCTGAATGCTAGTCCCATATTTTTATCTTGTTTATTAATTGTCAGCTGCCTTATTACAATTTTGCTTGTTTGTATGCATAATGTAAATTGTACACTCCATTTTTAGTAATGCAAGTTAAAAAGTGGCATATTCAATAGCTGACAGCTGTAGGTAAATTTGTGGAAAATAATCATAGTGCCTCTATAAGTGGGAATTATGATTGTGAAAATTGAGGAAAGACAGAGAAAAGACCAAATTCCCAGGAGTTCGCCTCCCATGCAATAAATATCTATCTTTCAGTGGTGGTTAATCTAGTGATTGTTCTCTTGGTCTTGAACCAGGTAGTATTTCACTCCCAATTCCTAAAGGGAGTTGTGTGAAAAGCGGACAGTGTAACGTGCTCTCAGCCTTGAATTTATCAATAACATGCCCATGTCCTCAACATTCCTTACATAAACATAGTCAAAGACATTGTTGGCTTGTTGAAGCCAAGAGAACAATTCACAAATTAATGAATTAGTCTATGTTCAAACCTCCAGTTAACAAGGAAATCGTTTATTTACCTAACAAGCTGTAGTTTGATTACAGGCCATTATTGCCCATTAAAAAATGAAACTGCGTTTGCATATCCAAACTAGTTTTGTATTTTATGTTCTATTTCACATCAAGGAGGCACTTTCCAAAGCTAACAACTCTCATTACCATATAAAGTAGAATTTGTGTGAACTAACATTTTTTTAAATGAACTAACATTTAACATTTGGAATGTAAGTACAGAAAAACTCATGTGCCTATTATTCTTTTCAAATGTAATCAGTGTATGGCGTGATATAGTTAAAATTTGGAAAATATGAGGTGAGCAGTTGAGAATTTTTATCCTGGCAGTACAAATTTATAAGTTGTATGATTGTGGAAAAATTGATCAACTTCCCTGAGCCACACAGATCGTACTGTGAACTGGTAATAACTGAATTACTTCTATGCAGGACTTTGGTGAGCATGAAAAAAATAAATAAATAAAAGAAGATTGTAACTTCCTTTAAAACAAGGATAACAACCTACCCAGGCAGTGATAGCCAAGAATAAACAACAAAAATAAAAAAGAAGAAAGATATATTAAATTGATACATAAAAGGAAAAGTGAACAAGTTAGGCATCAATTTAATATATCATTAGGTTAAATTTTTAAAATTGAATTACCTCTTGTGTTTAACTCACAACATGGGTGCCATCCTTGATAGCATAGTTGCTTAAAAAGGGCTGCAATGAGGTGGAAACTTGGCTGACTTGTGTAAATTGCAGCTTTACACAGAATCACTGAGGGGACTTTCAAAGGAAAAGAATCCCCACTCCCACTTCTTGCCTTGCAAAATGTATTTTGGTGAGCCCAGGCTGTCTTAGCAATCTGTTTTTGGCAAGTGATTTTTTTTGTACATTACTGTACTCTAAAAAGAGCATTGGAAAGTACTCTAAGATTTCTCTTGTGTTCCTTAGAACATTCATTGAGTTTTGATAAATACAAACATGGTGTTTCTTGTGAGCCAGTCACTGTCCAGTACTTCAGAAGTATTAACTGTTGCATCCTCATAACAACCCCAAGGTGAAGTGGGTTCCAGTATCTTCATGCACATTTCATATGTGAAGAAACTGTGGGACATGCCTGAGGTCACATAGCTAGAAGGCAGCAGAGCCAGCTTGCACAGGCAATATGCTTCCAGAACCCCTGCTCTCAATCACTGTAGTATATATTCCTCTTTTCCTCTTTTACTGCTGTCTCACAACCATTTGAACAGTTTATAAAGGCCCTTTGTTTAATTTGAATAATTTGTTTTGAATTGTTTTCCTTTTGTTGATTCTTCTGGGTATGCAGTATTACACTAAGTGAAGACTTTACACAGGTGAAATGCGACTGTATCCTTCACCTCAGGAACATTACAAATTAATAAAAACTCCAGACATGGGAACTATTGCCATTACTGATCAGGGACCAGAATGTCTTAGTTTATTTGTCCTTGAAATCAGAGACTGATACAGGGCATTGCATGAAGAGAGTTTATTTTGACCAGTAATAGCAGGAACAGTGGGGGAACCAGAAAGGGTATAACAGGACAGACACAAATTCTATTGAACTACTCACAGCTGTGTGTACCTGAGGCTCCATTCAACTGGGCTGGTCAAAGGAACCATGATGAGAACACCCTCATGAGTAGGTAGAGATTTCAGTTAATTGGTCCTGTTCCCATTGGCTACCAGTTGTCCCAAGGAATGGTGATGTCCTCACACTTCTAGGTTTGTGCATGCAGCAGAGTGGTTGCATGGTTCTATGGGTACCAGGGGTAGTAGCACTTGAGAAGCCTCAAGACCCAGAAGGGACAACAAATATGTGCTACAGCTGTATGCAACTGCTTACAACAGCCATCACCAGAGTGAAAAAGTGGGCCCTACCACCTTGATATTCAATCTGTGATCCTGAGTCCAGCAACATCTGTATCACTTGTGAGCTTGTTAGAAAGGCAGAGTTTGGGCCCCACTCTAGAATTAACAAAACGAAATCTGCTTTTTAGCTTGAATTCCAGATGATTTATATGTATACAGAAGTTTGAGAAGCCCTGACCTGGAGGAAATAGCTTGGGGCCCCAAAGGTGTCTGGTATTTGTAGCCTACATGGCCATTGATGACTCAACTCCTCCACCCTTCTCCAGACCCCTTCCTTCCCCTTCTCATTGCACTAACTCTGCTCCAACCACGTTGGCCATCCTCTGCTCCTACAGCCCCTCAACTTCCTCTTCTATACTGGTCCCCATGCTTGGGATAGTCTCCCTCTCTCCCTCGCAGGCTTGGCTCTTTTTTTATCCTTTGGGTCTCAATTTAAATAGCACCTAATAATTGAGATTCTCTTTGGGCAAACTATATAAATTAGGATCTGTGCTGTTATTCTCTATCTTATTTCTCTGTTAACACAATTTTAATGTAGTACTTTTTTTTTAACCAATTTATGCCCATATTTCACACTAGATTGAAGGTCAGAACTGCACACGAAGATTCATTATTGCATCACCAAACACTATCCCAGCGTTTCACACATGACAGAAACATTTGTTGAATGAGCGACTAAGACATACAAAAGAGAACAGGTTGTAAACCAAACGAATGTGTTAAAACTTTGGCTCTATTGGGCTGATACTGTGGTACAGCAAGTAAAGCTGCCAGACGTAATTCCAGCATCCCATATGGGTGGTGGTTCTGGTCCTAACTGCTCCACTTCTAATCCAGCTCCCTGATATTGCATCGTGGAAAGCAGGGGAGAATGGCCCAAGTCCTTGGGCCTCTGCACCCACATGGGAGACCTGGAAGAAGCTCCTGGCTGCTGACTTCAGATTGTCCCAGCTGCAGCTATTGTGGCCATTTGAGGAGTGAACCAGCTCATGGAAGATTGATTTCTCCCTCTCTCTCTTTTTATAACTTTGCCTTCAGATACCTAAACAAATTTTTAAAAAAATTGTTTCTATTACTAACTCAATAAATTCGGTAACCTAATCTCTCAGTATAACAGATTTTTCTGTCTATAAAATGGAGATAATAAAAATGAAATATATGGAATGTTTGTGAAGATGAGTGCCCTTAGCAACTCTATGCTCCCACCCCAGAGTTGTCTTAGCTTAGAGAATCATAGATATTTTAAAGGCTGTAGAATGTTTCCCAGCAACATAGGACTAAGAAATATGATGTCTGGTCATTTGCAACAAAATGGAGGAATCTGCAAAACATGCTGAGTGAAATAAGCCAGTCCCAAAGGGACAAATAGCATATGTTCTCCCTGATTGGTGACAACTAACAGAGCACCAAAAAGGAAACCTGTTGAAGTGAAATGGACACTATGAGAAACAGTAACTTGAGCAGCCCTCGTCCTGTGGAGGAACAACTTACTACTTTATTCCTTTTAGTATTTTTTTGTCCTACTTAATCCCATTGGTTGAACTCTTTAATTAACACACAATTATTCTTAGGTGTTTAAATTTAAGTGAAAAGTGATCCCTGCTAAATATAAGAGTGGGAATAAGAGAGGGAGGAGATGTACAGTTTGGGACATGCTCAATCAGCCTTGACCCTAACGGTAGAGTTAGAAATGTGCCAGGGGATTCCAACTCAATCCCATCAAGGTGGCATGTACCAATGCCATCTCACTAGTCCAAGTGATCAGTTTCAGTTCATAATTGATCATAATGATAGGATTAAGAGTCAAAGGGATCACATAAACAAGACTAGTGTCTGCTAATACTAACTGATAGAATTAAAAAGGGAGAGAACAATCCAACATGGGAAGCGGGATACACAGCAGACTCATAGAATGGCAGATGTCCTAAATAGCACTCTGGCCTCAGAATCAGCCCTTAAGGCATTTGGATCTGGCTGAAGAGCCCATGAGAGTATTTTAGGCATGGAAAGCCAAGTCGCTCTGGCAAAAAAAAAAAAAAAAAAAAAAAAAAAAAAAAAAAAAAAAAACCACCCTAAATGAAAGATTTCTGTGAGATCCCAGTGGAAAGTATGCGCCATCAAAGAAGGAGGTACTTTTCTCTGAAGGGAGAAGAGAACTTCCTCTTTGACTATGACCTTGTCTAAATAAGATTGGAGTTGGAAAACTCAAGAGGCTTCCATAGCCTTGGCAGCTCATGACAAGAGCCTCGGGTGATTACTGATGCCATAAACAAGAATGTCAATTTGTTAAGTCAACAACGGGAGTCACTTCCTCCCCATGTAGGATCTCTGTCCTTAATGTGTGGTACTATGTGAATTAACGGTATAACTAGTACTCAAACAGTACTTTGTGTTTCTATGCAGGTGCAAACTGTGGAAATCTTTACTTAGTATATACTAAATTGATCTTCTGTATTTAAAATAATTGAAAATGAATCCTGATGATGAATGGGATGGGAGAGGGAAATCCAAAAGTTACAATTTGGATTTATAATTTATCAGTCTTCTATTACCATAGCAGCATATATTCCATATAAAAGCTGAAATGTTATGATGGAAAGCTGAGATGAGCTTATAAATAGAAATGCTACATTCTATTTTGGGGTCTCATCTGGGGATCTTGCCTTTTTAAGGGATTTTGGCATAACAGTATTTTGGTTATCATAGATTACAGACCCACTTACACTGGGAGAGCTTTCACTTGGAGCTCCTGTTATCTTGATATCAAAGAAATTTCTCAGAACCATATATTTGTTCTAATTTGTAACATTAATATATTAGACTCGTATATTTTAAAGGTGAATCATTCCTGCTATAGTTATTTTCACATTCAAATCATAGAAAAAGAGATTTAGATTTCATTATACACCTGGTTCAGGTTCTGAGTTGTCCAGGCAGACCAAAATAAGTGTGTTTATATAAATACATGTGTGTGTGTGTTTGTGCATGCATGTGTTAAAGAAAGAGAGAGATTAAGATGGATTTTGTTTCCACTGTGATTCCAGATTTCTGTTATATGAAGAGCACTTTATAGCCTACTTATGTTCAGATAAAACATTTTTCTTTCAATGACTGGTTCATGAGAACTGTTGAAACAATTTAAAATAAGGTGACATAGTTAAATAAAAATTGTATTGAGATAAGTAGAAAGTACAATGGGTATACACAGGAGACATCAGTGATCAATTCTAACCTAAGTGTGTGAGAATATCGGGAATTTTTCATGGACAATAGGCTGTGGAAGTTGGCCTATAAAGATATCTAAGAATTTGCCAGTCAGAGAAGAAACTAAAGACATTTCAGGTTGTGGAAATAGCAAGGAGCATGTGGGCAAGGGCCACATTCTAGGATGACTTCAATTCATGTGTACATTGAATTGATTCTGGAGTAACAATAAGACAGAAAATAACTGAAAATTCCTCACCTCTGCCTTGGTGAAGCTCACAGTCCAAGTGGTGACTACCAAGGTTTTCATTTTGTTTAACAGTTTTGGAATTTTTCTGAAATCAGTTGGAGGCAGCATTGGGGATGGTACAGAGAGGATGGACATTCAGGTAGAAACTGGAGTACAGGCATCAGCTGAAATGCTCTTATGTTAGTACAGGCAAGAGTATTTGAGTATGGAGAAGAGGATACTTCGTTTTGAGATTGTCAGTCTCTAATATCAGATATTTAAAGTAATTTAAATAATTGATTTTTAAAATTTATTTATTAATTTATATAAAGAGAGGAGATTTCATGTATTTCATATGTATAGTTTTAATATAATGATACTGGGGCCGGTGCCATGGCTTGCTTGGTTGATCCTCCACCCTTGGGGCCAGCATCCCATATGGGCGTTGGGTTTTAGTCCTGGCTGCACCTCTTCCACTCCAGCTTTCTGCTGTGGCCTGAGAGGGCAGTAGAGATGGCCCAAGTGCTTAGGCCCCTGCACTCGCATGGGAGACCAGGAGGATGCACCTGGCTCCTGGCTTCGGATCAGCACAGCGTGGGCCATGGCGGCTATTTGGGGAATGAACCATCAGAAGGAAGACCTTTTTCTCTGTCTCTCTCTCTCATTGTCTAATTCTGCCTGTCAAATAAAAAAAAGAATATAATGATACTTCCTACCCTCCCTCCCTCTACTCATTATCCTTATTCCTTTCTTAGTTTTCTTTTAATTTTTGTGATGACATACTTCCAATTTACTTTTTTTTTTTTTTTTTGACAGGCAGAGTGGACAGTGAGAAAGAGAGACAGAGAGAAAAGTCTTCCTTTTGCCATTGGTTCACCCTTGAATGGCCACCGCGGCCAGTGCTCTGCAGCTGGCGCATCGCACTAATCCGAAGCCAGGAGCCAGGTGCTTCTCCTGGTCTCCCATGCAGGTGCAGGGCCAAGTCCATCCTCCACTGCACTCCTGGGCCATAGCAGAGAGCTGGCCTGGAAGAAGGGCAACCGGGACAGAATCCGGCGCCCCGACCCAGACTAGAACCCGGTGTGCCGGTGCCGCAGGCGGAGGATTAGCCTATTGAGCCACAGCGCCGGCCCTCAATTTACTTTTTAACCACAAACTTAATCTGCCACTAAATAAACAATTTAACAAGTACAAAGTAGAAAGACCACTGTTCCTGATGAGTATAGACAAAGGCTATAAACAATAATCAAATCTCAAGATTTCAATTTCATTCATATACATTACATTTTTATACTCTATATATTAGTTACAGATCAGTGAAAACATATGATATTTGTCTTTTTGGAATTGGCTTATTTCAGTAAGCATAATGGTCTCTAATTGCATCCATTTGTTGCAAAAGATAGGATTTTATGTCTGAGTATATATTCCATTATATATATATATATATATATATATACACACACACATATAAAATCATTATATGTAATATATCACAATTTCTTTATCTGGCTGTCAGTTGATAGACATATGGGCTAATTCCATACCTTAGCTATTACCCTCCTACTTGTTATTTTATGGAGTGGGTTTAGGTGGGTGGACAATGAATACATGTATATACACACAGCAACAAAATCAAGATTTTCACATTCCTGTACGAAATTAATACTTGTATTTAAGCTGCCATAGTGACAATATTCAAATATGAATTAGAATGATTACCAATTGAGGCCTGCATTGTGGCGTAGTGAGTTAAGCTGCTGCCTGCGAAACCAACATCCCTCATGAGCAACAATTTAAGTCCCAGCTGCTCCACTTCTGATCCAACACTCTGCTAATGAACCTCAGAAAGCAGCAGAAGATGGCAGAAGTGCCCTTACCTCCCATGTGGGAGACAGATGGAGTATCAGGCTCCTGGTTTTGGCCTGATCTAGCCCTGGCAGTGATAGCCATTTGGGGAGTGAAACTGCAGGTGAAATATTCTCTCTCTCTCTCTTTCATACAAATCTCTTAAAACAATTATTCCAAATTAACCTACCACTAATGCTGATCAGAGAATGCATGTTGATGCAAATGAATTCAATTTTTAGTAACTCTTTGATAAAAAATATGAAAGATTTTGGATCATATTTTACATACTTTACTTTGTCCTGGTTACTTGAGAGCTATGCTGTCACATAAGGCTCTAAACCAGGACTGTACCAGATGACAACTGAAAGTAAAATGAAGTGTCTTCTGAAATACTAATTCATGTTGAGTTGCATTTGTATTTGCTATTTTTAGCGTGTCTTTTACAATTAACACTTTGTCACTTATTGTGTGGAGAAGGGGGAAGAGAATGAGAATGTCTTCCAAGTTGCCCACATATGAATGTTCACACATAACTTTTTTAGCACAGAAAATGTGTACCTTTATTGACAATGGCTAATGCCTTGACAATGCAGGCTTATCTTTAAATTCAACTACAAGAGATAGCCACCAGAGTCTATTGGGTACCCGGATTGGTAACTTTACAGCAACTCTTGGAAGCTGCTATTGTCACTCTTTCTTGAAGACAGTATGACTAAACCTGACAGAGCTAAAGCTTGCTTAAAATAGAACAGATAATATCCATGTGAGAATATAAAGTGTGTGGGCTCCAAGTATAGAATTCTTTTTCTATATTACTCTGAACTTTCAAATCAAAGTCATTAATCACTAACACTTTCACTGTAAGCTCAACATGTCAAAAATATTAGTGGATTGGGAAAAAAGTGGATAAATAATCAATAGAAGGCTAAAATATTTTGAAATAGTTTTCTGTGAGAACTTAGACCTTACTTTAAGTATTATTAATAAATCAATAACAAAGCTATGTTTTTTTATACTAACTTGAGTGTAGCTAAAGGTTTATTTGAGGCAATTACTATAGATTCTACCTCTTAACATTATTTAGAGAACATTCCATTGGCTTATTCTCAGGCCATCTGCTAGGAAAAGGATGGTAGTATTTGTTTTAATCTTATGATGAAAAAGCAGACATTAGAATAGCCCATAATGCATGAGGAAGCAGTGGTATAACTGGACTTACAGTTATGAGGATGTACTCCCTGATGAATTGTACCTTGTCTCTCTGTAAATTATTTCAGTCTTCACTTCTGCCCATCTTGAATCTTTCATGAATAATATGTTCAATTAGATAACATGAAATACAAATAAAATCATTTTCACTTGTCATACAAATTATTTTTGTTATTTACGATTTTTTATTTATGTAATTTATCAGTGACTATAAAACTAATGCTAACATATTTCTTGTGCTGTGGTTGTTCCATTGAAAGCTTTTCTCATTCAAATACTGGCATAGTGTGGAATTATGGTCACCCATTAAAAATAATATTGTCTTTGTGTTATTAGCTGAACATATCGTGTGTGTGTGTGTGTGTGTGTGTATTTTTCCTGGTGCATGGTCTATTGCTCAATTAATCAATCAAATTTTTCCATTATCTACATGCTGCCTGCTATGGCTGTCTGAATATGTTTCTCACAGTAAGGAAAGGAAATAGACTTAAATCTTTTCCATCCCAATATTTCTCTATCTTCACAACTGTTTGTATTTCATCTACAGAAGAGAATATAACTCTCTCCTGTTTTATTTACTTCATATCATTACTTCATTATTGATATAATCTCCACATTCTTATTTATTACAATTGTGTTACCTGGGTTTAAAAGCCACATAATCCTTTGTAGATGGCTCTCTAGTTTTCCTATTTACAGAATATTGTTGATCCAGGCCCTGAGTATTCAGAGTATATTGTAGGATTTGCAAAGATATTAAGCTGGTCTCTTTTTCATTTTAATAAATATCTGGTGAATTTTCACTCTTCTGATTAATATACACTGTTTTTCTAAGTTTCAGGAAAGTTGAAGAGAGACTCTTAGAGGCTGCAGATCATCATATTTATTGTTTAGAATTCAGTTAGATGCTCAACTGTGCAATAGAGCAGAATTAATTCAGCTCAAAACGGAAGGAAACTGAGCAGTGTTGCAGATAATCTTAGGATTTCCATAGGCATAGAGTGTTAAGCATGACCCTGAAGAGATTTACACTGTCTCATTATGGTTGGGAAGATGTTTGCATTCACAGAGAGGAGACCTTTAGGGATGCAGTTATAACACCCTACTGCTGGATTCACTACTCATAACTTTTTGGTTTATGTGTTGGTTAGTTTCTTAGTTCAGTACCAGAAATTTCTCTGTAGCTGTATAGAAATATGGACTTCGTATTTCCCTCTAAATAGTCATTGGTTTGAAAACCAATTAAATTAGACACCTGGTAAAAATGATTAGAAAGTATATCTGATTATTCTGATATATTTGATTATTCTGATATAATTTTGAAACAATGGCTTATATTGCTTGTGATTATAAATCATATAAAATTCCAATTTATTTTAAATAGTAATTTAAGTTTCTTTGAAATAAGTCTGACCTATATTATCATAACTTTTAAATGACTAATTGATAATAAAAATTGATAGCCCTTTAATCTTTTTAAAAAAGATATTCACAATGCATTGAATCAAGAGTTAAAACTCCACTAGAGTATTATTTACCATTGGTAGACGAAGATGGCTTCCTACAGGTAGGAAGCATTAAAAATACTAAATGACCATACCCTTCTACCTGTGAAGACCATGTGGAGTACTGAATGTGAAGAGTATTGTATGTGTTCCTGTGGATAAAGCATTTTATATTATCACACCAATATACACTTCTGATTTATTATTATTTGAATAAGCTAAATGTATTGTAAAAATTGACAGTGTAAATCATTTCTTCAAAACAAAGTCAGCAGCCAGATCTCCATGCATTTCTGCCTGGGTTGTTATGATTGATCTAGCAGAGGATTAGATAAAGAGGAAGTTTAATAAAGGTTTTTTGAATAAATGAACAAGATGTTGGAAAAATGTGCTGTGAGTTAATTTAAATATATTGACTATATTAGGTAAAGAATTTCCCTATTTACATCACTCATAATTGTAAGAATGTCAAAATACCATCATGGAAATGTTAAACTCATAATTTTATCAAAATTATATATATGTATCTGCATTATAATTATAAAATTCTTTCAAATATCTGTATGTTTGATGACACTTATTACATGTACTCTGAATTCTACCTAAGCAGCTTTAACATTCACCTAGTTATGCTTGATTTAGAACATGGTTATTCACCTTATCCTAACACAAATTGTTTTCTCCAGGAATTTACATAAATATGGATTTTTTATTAAAAATGTAATTATATGTGCGACTTGAGACATGATTATACATTTTGGCTACTTATTATTATTAGTCTCTAAGGATTCAAACTCATGATTTAATAATCTTTCCCACAATTGTCTTCCTCTGCTGTTTTACAAATTCATCCAACCAAAATGACCCATATGACTGGCTTATGTACTATTTTAGTATGTTTTGTGTTGTTATAAAAAAGAATACTTGACACTGGGTAATTTATAAGGAAAGAAATTTATTCAGGTTATCAAGGCTACAAGCCCAAGACTGGGCAGCTGCTTTTGGCAAGGGCCTTGAGCTGCATCATAACATGACACCACAGTGAAGACTAAGCAAGTGTTGTGTGGAAAAGACAAACCAGGAGGGGCAGACTCACATTGTAACAACCCACTCTCAGTAAGGAATCCACAACTGTGAGAATTAACCCACTCTGGAGATAAAGGCATTAATCCCTCATAGGAACCTAATCATCCCCTCCCTATACAAGCACACTAGGCACATGTATTCACACCATAGCTTACATCTACCAAGATATAACTGGCAGCTCTATTCTAGGTAGGATGGCTTTCATCTTTGTTCCATTTCATTTTCTCTTTCCTGGCCACCATGGCAGGATGTCTGTCATCAGCTCTAGTAGATCCTTTGGAGTTTTATTCTCTCCTCCCACATGCATTCACCTTTCTCCCATCTCTTACACAGACAGGATATGGTTTCCATAGATCCCAGACGTTAATATGGTAGGGGGAAACTCTCACTCAGCTCTTTCTCTGTTTTCATCCTCTAGCCATCCATTAATGTTATTGATGGAATAATAGAACATTTCCTTTCTTCCTCAGTAGGTGGCAGAGCCAGCTAGGATGGCATGGGTGATAATGACATGAAACTATATGGATGTCCACATGGAAGGCTAGCAAAGTCCATAGGCATAAAGTAAGTATTTGAGCCATTATTATATACACAAGAGTGGCACCAAGTGTACTACAATCTCCAAATATCAATGAGAATAATATTAAAGACAAACTGAGTGAACTAGGTTCAAATCTTGGCTCTGAAATTTTTCCTTCCAAATTACTTAACCTGTCTCAGCTTCCAGTTCTTAGGCACAAATTGGACTAATATTTTCTCTTTCTTAAAAGATTTATTTGTTTATTAATTTGAAAGGCATAGTTAGAGGCAGAGAGAGAGAAAGAAAGAGAGAGGGAGAGAAATCTTCCATCTGCTGTTTCACTCTCCAAATGGCTGTAACGGCCGGAGTTGGGCCGATCCAAAGTCAGGAGCCAGGAGCTTCTTCCAGGTCTCCCACATGGGTGCAGGGGTCCAAGAACTTGTGCCATCCTCCACTGCTTTTTCAGGCCATAGCAAGGAGCTGGATTGGAAGAGGAACAGCCGGGACTCAAATTGGCATGCATATGGGATGCCAGTGTTGCAGGCAGAAGCTTATCCCACTATGCCATAGCGCCAGCCCTGGACTAATGTTTTCTACCTTTAAAATTTGTTGTTAGGAATAAAAGAGCTACTCAGTGCCCGATACATGGTTAATTGAAAGGCAATTGAGTTTCTGAATAAAATTGTATTATTCATCCAGACAAAAATATACCCAAATGAATACAATTAATTATTGTTTGAGATGTAAAAAATAATGAGTTGTAGCATGACCCATTCAAAGGTCCTTGTAGAAACAGTTGGAATTGAACTCATTGGATAGTTCCTTATTTGTCATGTCAAGACTTTCCAAATAAGAGTAATATTTTCATCCAAAGAAAGATTGCACATTTAAACTCCACAGTCAGAATCTCAAGCCTGCTTGTAAATTATCCTAGAAATCATTAATCCTTTCTGCACATGAAAACAGTATTCAAACCAGTTTTTATCTTTTTAACCTGATTGTTCCCTAACTGCCTTCAACTGTGGTAGACACAGTGATTCAGCCCACTGGACACTCACACATCAGAGCACACGAAGTCTTGTCAGCAGAAATAACAGAAGCAACAGAAGGTGGCTGCTGACTCACAGCCCTGATATGCTCTCTATGTGTTTCACCCAGGTCCTCTGTTTAGTGAAGACTCAATTCTGTTCTGAATCCAAAGACTGAAGCAAGATTCCTTCCCAGCATGGCTATCAGAGCTATGAGTTTACAGTCACGTTCTGCTGCCTCTGCTGTTTCTGCTGACAAGACTTTGTAGGCTCCAATGTCTGAGAGCCCATCGTCTACCCGTGTGGGTGTTGAGTGCAGGGACCTGAGCATCCATTCTTCAGGCTGAGAGAATAGGGGTGATTTGTTACTCTGGCAGCAGTCACTGTGGCTCCTTGAGGGCCCATGTATTTAGATCATGACAGAGATGCCAGTTCTCCCAGGACTTTTTATCAGTGCTCCATGGAGGTTCTAAATCAGTCATCTTTTCATCATTTTCACTAAAATAAGAAGAGGAGTTCAGGTTGTGGCACTGCAGGTTAAGCCACTACTGGGTGGCCCACATCCCAAATTATAAACTGTTTTAGTTCAAGTCCCACCTCTGCTTCTGAGGCAACTTCCTGCTGATGTCCTGCCAATGCTGGGAGACAACAGACAACAGCTCAGGTATATATGGGGGACCTGGAGGGAATTTATGGCTCCTGATTTCATCATTGCCCAGCTCCAGCAGTTGCAGAGGATTTGGGGAGTGAACTAAGGGATGGAAATTCTCTCTCTCTCTCTCACTTAAATCTGCCTTTCAAACAAATACAAAATAAATCAATAAAATTCTAAAATACGGTCAAATACCCAGAAAGAGCCACTTACGAGGGAAGAAGGGTTAGTTTGGCTCACATCGTGGAGTTAGAACCCAGGGTTGGATGGGCCCATTAGTCTGGTGTCTGGTGGAGGCTGGCAATGAGCATGTGCAGAGGCAGGGAGACGTAGGGAGCACACTCTTCCTCTACCCTCTGTGACCTAGATATAAGTGGTCTCCTCAATAAAGTCATCAAGATTTGATCACTGAGCTCCATCCTAGCAACCTAATCCAATCCAATCCTTTCCCAAAGGCTGTATCTTCAGACAACATAATTGAGTCAAGCCTCCATTCTAATCCATCAGCCATTAATCCATTAACAGCATACCATATAACCGCCTGCATGACTGTGGGAAATCCTGTTCAAAGCATAACAAGGTCCTTGAGGATTAGTCTAGAATAGGCTTCTCCAGCCCTCCCAAGTATTTCATAACTGAATTTTAACTAATATTTCATTGAAAATAAAAATTATTCAAGATATGAATCTTTTGTCCCCAAAAGACTTTGAAAATATTTGAATATATTAGAAATTTTATGGTCAAAGATTTCTTTAAATATACAGATTTAGTTGGCTTCATTTTTGTAGAAAATTCATTTGCAGAAAAATGCTCTCCTTTTTGTAGGCTTCCTTTCAAAAATGTTGACGTGTTCCAAGAATAGCAAATAATTTTAAAGGAATAATTTTATTCATTTATTTATATTTATTTAAATTTAAAAGATAATCTTTTATATTATTGACTAGGATTGTGGTGCAGCAGGTTAACGCATCACCGTGACATAGCCAATATGAACACTGGTGTATAAGGCCTAGCAACTCTCTGCTAATGCACCTGGTAAAGCGGAAGAAGATGATCTGAATGCTTAGACTCCTGCTACCCACATAGGAGATGTAGATGGAGTTCCAGGCTCCTGGTTTTGGCCTGGAGCAGCCCTGTCCATTGTAGCAATTTGGAGAGTGAACCAGCAGATGGAAGATCTCTGCCTTTCTCTCTCTTGGTAAGTCTGCAGTTCAAATAAATAAACATTTTTTTTAAATCTCACTGAATTGGGACCAGCACTGTGGTGTAGCAGCTAAAGCCACTGCCTGCAGTGCTGGCACCCTGTATTGGTGCCAGTTCAAGTACCAGCTGCTCCATTTCTGATCCAGCTCTTTGCTATGGCCTGGGAAAGCAGTGGAGATGGCCCAAGACCTTGGGCCCCTGCATCTGCATGAGAGACCTGGAAGAAGCTTGTGGCTCCTGGCTTTGAATTAGCCCAGCTCTGCCCATTGTAGCCATTTGGGGAGTGAACCAGCTGATGGAAGACCTCTCTCTCTTTCTTTCTCTGCTGCTGCCTCTCTGTAACTCTGCATTTAAAATAAATAAATGAATTTTTAGAAAAAAAAACTCACTTAATTTTTCCATAGGGTAACTATTTTTCTATTCCTTTAGTTATACTCACTATACAGGTATACATACGTACTACATATACATACACACTATACACCTAATCTATATGAAGTACTGTATAAATGAGTAATATATATTGCACATATATATTATATATATATATTTCTACTGTTTATGTCTTTGCTATCAGAATTTAAAGGTGAATTAACATGGCTAAAGAAGACAAATTAAATATAAAATAAAAAATTGAAAGAGATATCCAAGATGCAATTTATCTTAAGAGTCAGAAAAACTGAGGTTGGATTTTAGTTCCTCTTTGGTTGTTTCAATTAAGTTAAAATAAGTTAAATAACATTTCTGAAACAGAATCCTTAAGCTAAAGGATTGCTGAAAGAATAAATGAGATGGTGTATGTAAAGTTCATGGTATAGAATGAGCACTAAAATTTTTTTGAATAGACTGCTGTAAGGACACATGTGTCTCAGTTTCTAATGCGGTTCAATCTGCTGAGACAACAGAAGCGCAAGTATCCTATTCAGAGCATGCTATGAAGCACTGTGAAACTATTTCTCCCAGCTTGAGTCATCATAGTATTTCTTCCATGCTGAGTGCGGAAGGAGCAAGGATTCAGGGGAAGATCCGAGATACTGGAGATTTTGACAGAGACCACCAAAAGAAAGAAAGAAAGAAAGAAAGAAAGAAAGAAAGAAAGAAAGAAAGAAAGAAAGAAAGAAAGAAAGAAAGAAAGAAAGAAAGAAAGAAAGAAAGAAAGAAAGAAAGAAAGAAAGAAAGAAAGAAAAGAAAAGAAAAGAAAAGAAAAGAAAAAAAGAAAGAAAGAAAAGAAAGAAAGGAAGGAAAGAAAGAGAGAAAGAGAAAGAGAGAAAGAAGGAAGGGAAGGAGGAAGGGAGGGAGGAAGGGAGGAAGGAAGGGAAAAAGTCTGTTCTTTCCATAAAATTGCAGCAGAATATGGCTGGGATGCATTTTTCAGGATCTCATGCAGTCAGATATGGCCAGTGGCAGCTGAGGACAAGAGGTTAGAGCTGCTTCAGGCTAGAGTTCTCAAGAGAGGGATGTGTTTTCCTGTGTCCTCCTTTTCTTTCTGGGCACTGATGATGGGTGAGTACTCAGGAACATCTGTTGCTGAAGGTGAAAATATCCTTGAATGGTCAGCTGGTGGAAAGCCACCCCCAACCCAGGACTGTTGTATGAGAGATAAATTTCCTTCCTTCCTTCCTTCCTTCCTTCCTTCCTTCCTTCCTTCCTTCCCCCTCCCCTCCCCTCCCCTCCCCTCCCCTCCCCTCCCTTCTCCTCTCCTCTCCTCTCCTCTCCTCTCCTCTCCTCTCCTCTCCTCTCCTCTCCTCTCCTCTCCTTTCCTTTCCTTTCCTTTCCTTTCCTTTCCTTTCCTTTCTTTCTAGGTCCTGATGTTTGCTGTTCTATTGGATAGCATCATGTATCCTATCCCAAATCTCTGCAAAGCATTATTGGAGTGCCCCAGCTTTCCCCTTTCCAGTCAATCATGGAAGACGCTAGAAGAATGCACATCTTCTCAAACCAGGAGAGGGAGTATTTCAATGATTTGGAATATTTGCTTTATGTTCCCTGAAGTTGGGTACGTATAAAGACTGGTAACTTCTGAAAGCTGGGCCATTATATGGTGAAAGATGAGATGGAGATGGAGAGAAAAAGGAGGGAGGGAATGAGAGAACGAGAGAGAAAGAGAGAATCTGTATCAAGTTCTCTAGGAATGACTGTGCTGTCCTCAAAGTCAGTCAGTCCGCACCTGTCTCAACAGAGACTCATATCAAAAATGGGCGAACAGGTAAAGAACAGGTAAAGGAACACTACTGGGAGGCCAGGGATTCTGACAGCTGCCAGCCAGAGGCCCTGTTGCTTGTCTGTTTCACAAGAGTTAAGCCTCGATTTGCATCAGGAGGATACTAGAGGGATCCCACAGAAGGGAGAAAGAACAGGTATTCACCTGCTGCCCACTGGGCCCTGGAGTCATGTTTCACTCACCAGTCAGGTGGCATTTGGGATTTACTTCCCCCTAACATCTCTCCTCACATAACATGCTGCTTCAAGTGGGACAACAGCTAAGGGGCGGGGAGGGAATCCTAAGGGAAAGAAGACAAGGACTGAATTTTCTGTGCTGTTTGCAGGTTGCACAGCTGGGATAAGCCTCAGCTGGGGAAAGAGAATCTAAATTGTGTAATAGATTAAATTGTAATATTAGATTTAATGAGATTTTTAAATTTTTGAAATGAGATTGTTCTTTCCAAAAGGGAGCAAAAAAGCTTTGAGATTCACTTTCAATTTCATCCAGGGATGGGAAATATCAACTCTGAAGAACATGAGTGGAAGGATGTTTGGGGATTGGGTGTGCTTAGGTACCAGACAACAGTTGATTAAGTAACTTTTGCCATTGGTTGGAGGAAAGTAGTTTCAAACTACCACTTCTTGTGTCTTCTAGTGCCCTAAAGAGAATAGCAAAAAATCTTTCTGGGATAGAGTACCTTTTTTTAAACAATTTTTTTTTCTTTTAATATAAAGGCAAGGTCCCTAAACAGTCATTAAGAGCAGTGTTATCTTACAGAAATATAATGCAAGTGACAAATATGAGCTACATCTGTCATTTATCAGTTTCTGGAGGCCACAGGAATGAGGTAAAGTTATCTTGATAATGTATTCTATTTCAGGTAGAACATGTAAAGTATTATCATGTCAATATGTAGTCAACATGAAAAATTGTTAATGAGCTATTTTGCATTTTTGTTCTGCCTTCAAAATCCACTATGTATTTTACTTTTATAGCATATCTCAATTTGAACTAGCCACATTTCATGTAGCTGATGCTATGATAGGTGACAGCACAGACCTGGAGTTAACTACCTCTACATATGCCTAAGAAATGAGCAGTAATGTCAGGCTGCAGAAAAAGTAGAAAGAAGAGGAAGAAAAATAGTGAGAGTGACACCTGGAAAATGTTGGCAAAGGTGAAATTCCGAGGTTGGAAGAACAACTGACATTTAAAAATAGAAGATTTTAGAATAGTGTCTGGCCCATAAATGCATTGCTCATCCTATAAGATAATTCCTTGTGCCTTAATGTTGATCTACATCTCAGTACGCTATAGATGTGGTCTGTTGAATAACTGTAGATCTATTTCCACTTTACATGTATCTACAACTCCTTTTTCCTTTTCTTGCCTTTGATCAAGGGCCTCATTCCAAACATACCAGTTGCAACATATTTCTGAGGACTTATTTTTTACTAACTCTGGCAATGCAAATAAACATATTTGGTTTGTTGTAACTTGATTAGTGAACCCATGCTGCTTGTTACTTGCTTTTTTTGTCTAAATGTTTACATCCTTCTAGTAACCAAGCAGGTTAAGGTTATTCAAAATATTTTACACTAGTATTATAGGATAAGATATCCTTCAAGTGCTTAATCTAATAGCTGCTAAAATTTGATTTCTGTATTTGGTATGATCTTCCACACGTAAGTATAATTATAACAGTATAGATAAAACATGAACCAATGAATACAATGACCTATAATGCTTTTTACCACCACTATATTTAAAGTTACATTCCACTGTCAGGGTTCATAGGTTAAGTGAATATATAATGTCTTAGTTTCCCATCACTGCTGTAACAAATTAGTACAAACTTGGCAACCGAAGATAACCATTTTTTTTTTTTTTTTTGGTCACCTTCCTGAGAGCCAAAAGTTTGAAATGAGTTTTCCTGGGGTTGAACTCAGCCTGCTGACAGAGCTACACTCCTTTCAGAGCCTTTAAGGAGACACCACCCATTGCCTCTCATGACTGTTTAGCTGCCAACATTCCCTGACTGATAGTTGATTACTCCACTCTCTGCCTCTGTGGTCACATCTCCTTCTTTTTTCTGGTGTGTTGGAAACCTCTCTCTGTCTCTCCTATAAGGACACATATGACTGCATTTAGGACTCACCTGAATAATCCAGAAAAATCTCTCTGGGTTGGTTTCCTGGAGCTGCCATGACAAAGTGTGACATACTGGTGCTTAAGCCACAGAAAGTATTGCCTCACAGTTTTGAAGGCTAGACATCCAAGATCAAGGTGTTAGCAGATTGATTGCTTCGAGGATTGTGAGGGGAAACTGCTCATGCCTCTGTTCCAGCTTCTGTGATTTATTTTTAGTCTTTGGAACTCCTTGGCTTGTCAATGCATTTCTCCAATTTTATGTTCACATGGTGTTCTCCTATGCGTTTCTGTCTCCAAATGTTCTCCTTTTATAAGTGCATCATTCACATCGGATTAGGAGCCATCTCTACTCCAGAATAACCTCACCTTTAATTCCATATGCAATGATCTGATTTTCAAATGAAGTCACATTTTAAGTTATAGAGACTTCAACATATCTTGTGTGTGTGTGTATATGTGTGTGTGTGTAAGGTGGGGGAGAAGAGACAGATCATTTCCATCCACTACTGGTTTATTCCCCAAATGCCAAATATAGTGAGCAGGAGCCTCAAATCAGGAACTCAATCTAGGTCTCCCATATGGGGGCAGGAACTCAGCCACTTGAACCATCACCACTACTTCCCAGGGACTGCACTGGAAGCCAAACTGGATACAATCCATGCACTCTAACATAGATTTGGACATCCCAATTGGCATCTTAACTACCAAGCCAAACATCTGTTCCCAACATATGAATTTTGATGGGTCATGATTCAATCCATGAGTCTCCACAACAGGATCCTTAACTTAATCCTGCTTTCAAAAGTCCTGGCATCCATGGTTAGAAACTGATATTCTTCAGTGCTCATTATTTACTCAAAAAACATAACAATTTCTCAAACAGACTTATAAAGGAGGAAGAATAGGGGGTATAGAGGAGAGGGTGGTTACATATTGATTATCAGGCACTAACCCCTTTCCAGGAACCTAACTCACCATCCTCCCTACCACATTGCCTTGCTGAAGCAGTGTTAAAGGCCCCACACAGTGTATACCGTCAGTGCCACTCTGATGGAATCATTTCCAAGCAAAAAAAACCACAATAAAACCTGAATTGACCTTTTATTCTACTCAATGAATAGCGATCAGCCTCTGGGATGGATTGTAAGAAATTTCAAGAGGACTTGTTCTGGTTACATCCACTATTTTTTTCTGTGACAAGGAATCAGAGGGGAGGAAAAGGCTCCCTTTAGTTTCCTTCTCTGACCCCAGATTCCTTGCATTTTTGATGGTACCTCCACTTCACAGAACACAGACTTGCAGGATAAACACACTTTATCTTTCCTTCACTCTAGTCTCATTGACATCAAGATGCTGTCTTGGCTCACCCTCTTATATCTTTTCTGATGATCCAGTCCTGTAAAGTGTTGATCTTAGTGTATCTGTAGGTTAACAACCACCACTCTGCGGCTATATTCCCCCATATTTAAGGAATCCCCTCCTCACTTAGGGAATTTGACTGTAGCTCTGTGCCCAGAAGCATTGCAATCAGTGTTGTCTGATAACACTGAAGACTGAAAGAGAAGAGTCCAAGTTGAAAACAAGACTGCAATGATAAATATGAGAGTATTTTTAAGTGCATTCAATTTGAAGTGAGAACCTCCAACCAAATGACTTCAACTGAACACAAACCCAAAGTTTGGGTATACAATTATTGGGAAGTTTTTATAGATAAATGTGTTTATACACATGTAGAGAAAGAGAGAATGAGTGAACATGAGTGTGCACACATGCATGACTATCACCACGACATGCAAAACTTGTTTATCAGTTGTGTAGTCAATGGTGGATTCAACAGGGTCTGTGTGCTCAGATCCAATAAATTCTAAAGAAGTGATTGACCTGTGACTGGTTATCTGCGAGATAGACTCTAAGTCCTGAACTATCCTCCCTTATAAAAATGTCTTTGTATACCATTAATCTTGGGCCATTCCAGATAGTTTATACTAACAATGTGACTTCTGGTTCTCATGGTTGATTTTAGGTGTCAGATTGACTGGATGAATGATTTCCTGGAGAACTGGTAAAGTATTCCTTTTGAGTGTGCCTGTGAGGATGTTTTCAGGACACTGGTGTGAGGGTCAATAGACTTAGTGGAGAGGATCCATCCTCAGTGTAGAAAGCTCTACCCTCATCTCCTCTCTCTTTCCCCTGGAGTTAGGGAACTCTCTTCCCCCTGCCCTGGTGCATCAGAACTTCAAGCCATCCAGTCTTGGGACTCTAGGCTTAAACCTATACCACCCTGGGTTCTCAGGCCTTTGGCCTTAGACTGAGAATTAGCATCACTGGTGTTCCTGTTTCTAAGGATATGGACTTGAATTCAACTGTGCTACCAGGATCCCAGGGCTTCCAGCTTGCAGATGGCCTGTTGTGGGACTTCCCAGTGTCCATAAATGCATGATTCAACGTCCCTAATAAACATCCTCTCTTTTATCTATATGTATATCTGCTTCTACATCTATATCATCTATATTATATTGATTCTGTCTCTCTGGAGACATTGACTAAGAGAATGCTGAATGCTTATTTTTGTTTACCTGGACCCTCGGCCATGCTATTTCAGTTTGACCTCTGGAGAGGTCAGACATTAAATGGCCATGGTCAGTCATTCTAGTGGTCTATGTCCTTGTAACTAACTTTCAATGAAAACTCTGGACCCCAAGACTCATGTGAGCTTCCCCAGCTCATAACACTTTGTATAAGTTGCCATATAACATTTCTGGGAGGATTAAGTGCCATCCATGTGTCTCCACTGAGAAAGCAAGATTAGAAACTCATGCCAGATTTTTCCTGGACTCCTCCCCAGGAGCCTTTTATCTCTTCTGATTTTAGTCTGTCTCTTTTCTCTATAATAAACCACAAATGTGTGTATAGTCACTTTTCTGAGTTCTGTGAGTCTTCCTAGTGAATTATTGAACCTGAGAGTAGTCTTGTGAACCCCTGTCACTTGAATACAAACTGCTTGTAGTAGTTTGTTATGTAGGTACAAGTAAAAGAAAAACAAATAATTGTGATAATAATTAAAATTTATTCTGTGCATTCTAAGTCAGATCCTCTGCCAAATATTTCACAGGGAACATCTTATTTATTTTTACATTATCTTTCTAAGAAAGAAAGACGCTCAGAGAAATCAATTAACTTGTGCAGATTCACACAGCAAATGTTGGTGTTGGGAGGCAAACTTAGGCTAGGTTGACTCTGAAGCCCAGTCTCTCCAATACTGTGCTGCACACTCACATGGACCAAATGACACACTAACTTTAACAAAAAACACATTCACCTGAGTGTTCTAAGAATGTTTTCCATTATAAAAAAGCCCCTTCAGTGTACATTTAGTAGTTTAGAAAATAGTATGCTAGCCAATCAAGTTTATGTAGTAAACATGAATGAAAGTGCCCTTTTGATAAGGTCCAAATGAGAACCGCATCTTACCTTGTCTTAGCTCTCTGCTTACGAGATTCTTTGAAATCCCCAAGGAAGGCTGTACGGATTTTTTTGCTTTCCTGTTTCTGTAGTCATCACTGAGTTTGCTCCTCTGTTATGCAACTCTGTACTTTATGTTAACACTTTCATGGACTTGGGTGAATTTACTGAAAACTAACTGGAATGGAAATGTATAGTTTCTAGAGAGCTGAAGCTGTTTGTGGATTTCACATTGGTGTGAAAAAACAGAGTTTGGCATCTAATTTCTTGTAACCATTTCATTTTCTCAGTTATGTTGCGGATTCCATGGGTGGAGTTTAAGTAACTCCATTTTTTCCACTACATAATTCAATAACTTTAATAAGTCATCTCCTGGCTGAGCACCATGTTAAAAACCCATGCACAATTTCTTCAGAGCAGCACTTTTATTACTAGTTTTACTGTAATGCAATATTAATATAAAATGATGGCACTTGGACTGTGGAGGCACTATTATGCATTTACAATAATATTTATACAAATAATTAAACGTTCATTTTATTGGCTAGGACATGTCTATGCAATAGGATTCGTTGCACAGTTTAATGGAAAGAAATTACGAGACCATATTAGACACCATGGTCTCTTTCTGAATTTTCTCTGATTGGACTGCAGAAAAATCTAGCTTCAAATATTGCATCTGTCATCTGTACTTCATATCAAGAAATTAATCAAACTGACAGTGGAGAGAATTTTTTGAATGTTCATTATTTCAGCTATTAATTTTTAAAAGCAGCAAATGTTGCAAGTCAATAGCATCCATAAAAATTGATTTATTGTGCAATTTCCTTCATACTCCTGGAAACCAGGAACAGATTCTGTGTACCCAATGCTTTCTATTTCTAAACTACCTTTTTTTTAAGATAAATTATTTAGATGAAAGAAATGTAATCCTGTTTGAAATCCACTGATTTGAATTTGTGGGAACTGACCACATCAAGAAAACGTGAAATTAAGCATGAAAAAGAACTACACACTGAAGCAATTACATTGTGAAAATCACAGAAATGTAATTTATATTAAAAGGTGCAAAAGATTCTTGATCAATCATGCTGCTTCTGTGAACAGGTAACCTCACATTCCACTTTGATACAGAGTTCTGGGGCAGTCAGAACTCACTAATGCCTTTTATACCACTGATTTCACCACTTAGACCTACATGGTTTCCTAAACATCCACACAACATGTGCTGTCCTTAACCTATTTATCTTTGCACTTCAGTTCCAGAACTGAATTTAGAGTTGGTCAGTCTGTGTTTAAATCCTGACTCTGGCTCTGCTAATTTGTACTGTGACATAATGAACAACACTCAACCCTCTGTCTTTATGTTCTCTGCAATTTTTAGAAGAGAGTTTATTCAGCAAGGTTTTTAACAAAATAAAACAAAAATGAATAAAATGACTTTCGTAAAAGTGTTTTTCATGGTTTTCATTAAATGCAATCATTTTTCCATCCAGAAATACCCAGGTCTCTGATAATAGAATTTTATTACGAGAAACAAGTATTTTTTAAAATGTCATTTCCACTGAAGTATTATTTCCTCTTTAACCAGCAATAATCAGTACAATTAGTACTTCTGAGGCCCAAAGGAAAATTCACAACTTTTTAAACAGTACGATGAAGTATAAAGTGATGATGCAAAACCTCAATACTAATCAAATTCAGTGTTTGTATTGTTCCTCCAATACATTGCCTGCACCTTATTGCAAAGATTCTGTTCCCCACACCTGGAATGATTTTCCCCCTGTGCCTCCAGATCAAAATGATAGCATTTACATCTAGAGCCACTCATGATTTTTAAAAACTAAAATGAAGAAAGTCAACTATCATTGGGTATTGAGGGCTAAGGACTGAGCTACAACCAGGTTAGCTTCTGCCACATTGCCACTCTGCTGAGACACAAAATTATTTACCGATCTTAAATAATGGGGACGCTCCATAACACTAACAATACTTCTGTTTATAACTCCATCCTAACTATATGGATGATATCAAATTGTTACCCTGGAAAGGAAAAATCACACTCTCTCTTGATTATCTTTCAGATAATTAAAAGCCAATAATTATATCTATATTCAAAATCATAAATACAAGCAATGAGAGAAAAATAAGTAGACATATTAAATGACTAAAATGGAGAAGCATTTGAGCAAGCAGAATCAAGGGTCCCCACTGAGTCACGATTATCACAGGAACTAGAGACAACTTTCTAGAGCTTGTAGAGATCTTAAGTGAGACTCAAGAAAGTCTGTCACTGGTGATAAAAGATCTCGATTTAGTGATACCATTTTGGATATTTGAAACAGTAATTACCGATTTCTTTAAAAAAATTCAATGCTTTTCAAGGATAGCATTTTCAGTAACAGTAAAACTAAATTATTATGTTAGAAGATCAGGAAAAAAATCAATGGAACATAGTGAGAGAAATATGAGTCATGCAGGATGTCTATGTGGGTCAATACCCATATATGTGTAATTTGGGTTTTAGAAGGAGACAATAGAATTTACAGAAGAAAAATAGTAATAGAAGAAATAGCACAATAAAATTTCCTGAGATGACAAAAGACCTGTGTGTTAGTTTTCTATTGCTACTAAATTACCACAAACCTTGTGGCTTAAAACAACATGAATTTATGGTCTTACATTTTATTAGGTTAGAAGTCCACCATAGCTCTCACTGGGCTAAGTCAAGGTGCTGTCAGAGCTATGTTTCTTCGGGACTCCAGGGGACAATGCGTTTCCCAGTCTTTTGCAGCTTCTAGAGGCTACTCAGGTTCTTTGGCTCAAGGCCCCTTCTCTGCCTTCAAAGACACCTTTGCAACTCTCAGACTCCACTTCTCTTTTCACATATTCTCCAGTTTTAAGACCCTCTGTGATTAGGTTGGACCAACTTGGATAATTCTGCCCCATGTAGAGGTCCGTAACTAAATCACATCTGCAAACTCCCTTTTGCCGTAAGAGGTAACACGGTCAAATGTTCCAGAAATTAGGATTTCTAATTAATTAGGGAGTCATTATTTTGCTTCCACAGCTTGAATGTCGATGTTTAACTAGTGCAGAGGATGCAAGGTAGAATGAATGAAAAGAAATTCCATGTCTACACATATCTTACACTTCATGGATAAAAAGGAATTTTAATAAGCATCCAGATTTTTAAACCTGTAAATTATAAAAGGAAATACCATTTGCATAAAACCTGTGAAATACTAGAATCCAGCAAATTCTCTTAGGTTGGTTATTGTGGCCAGGGCAAGATGCTATTACACACCCCACATCTCAGTAAAGTGCTCCTTGCCTACATAAAATCTAATAGGTGTTTCTGAGCAAGTAGTCTTCCTGGTGTCATTCAGAGATTCAGACTGCTGTTTAGGGCTCCACCTTCCTCCAGGTCTCCAGAGCCCTCTCCTTTCAAAGTCAATAGAGGGGAAACTTCTAAGGTTGTCTGGGGGCAGGCGTGGATGTGACATTCATCACTTCTATTTACGTTCCATTATCCAGATCTTAGTTACACGGCCACAGGTTACTGCCCAGAAAGCTTGTAAAGGTTTGCTCAGGAGGATCAAAATGGGTTTTGATAAAAACACAGTACTCTCAGCTACAGGTGGTACAAATGGCTTTCTTAGGATAAAAGACTGATTCCCCATAATTCTATTTACAACTCAACCATCACACTAGCATATACATACACATTTACAACTGGTTTTAGATGTATACAAAATTATTTATCCCACCATGTGTCCTGAAAAATGACCTGAAGAAATCAATTGGAGCACTATTAGAATGAAACTATAATTACAAATCATATATATGATATTTTTTAACCTTCAAAGGTTGTTCCACATATCTGTTGACCTTCCTTTGAGAAATGGCTGTTCAAATCTACTGCATGGATTTAAACTGGATTATTTGATTTTTTTTACTATTGAATTTATTTAAAATTTTGTTTAAGTTATACAAGTTTCATATATTTCATATATACAGATTTAGGAACTTAGTGGCATTTCCCCCCTACCCACCCTCCCTCCCACGCTCCAACCCTTCCTCCAACTCCTTATGTATTATGGTTACTAATTACTTGTCAGATGCATAACTTGCAAATGTGTTTTCTCATCCTGTAGGTTGTCTCTTTGCTTTGTTGATTATTTTCTTTGCTGTGCAGGAGCTCTTTAGTTTGTTAAAATCCTATTTGTCTATTTTTGTTTTTGTTTCCTGTACTTTTGGGGCTAGATTAAGAAAGCACCTTTGGATCTAGCACTGTGGCGCAGCGGGTGAAAGCCCTGGCCTGAAGCGCCGGCATCCCACATGGGTGCCGGTTCTAGTCCCAGCTACTTCTCTTCTGACCCAGCTCTCTGCTATGACCTAGGATAACAGTGGAAGATGGCCCAAGTGCTTGGGTTCGGATCGGCTTCAGATTGGCGGAACTCCAGCTGTTGTGGCCATCTAGGGAGTGAACCAGAGGATGGAAGACCTCTCTCTGTCTCTACCGCTCTCTGTAACTCTGTCTTTCAAATAAATAAAATAAATCTTAAAAAAAAAAAAGAAAGTACTTGCCCTTTCCAATGTCCTAGACATGTTTTATTCTAGTAGTTGCAAAATTTAGGGTATACATTAAGGTCTTTAATCCGTATTGAGTTGATTTTTGTATATTGTGAGAGATAGAGTTTTAAAAATAAATACTCGAGAGGCCAGCACTGTGGGGAGTTGGTAAAGCTGCCGCCTGCAGTGCTGGCATCCCATAGGGATGCCGGTCAAGTCCCAGATGCTCCACTTCCAATCCAGCTCTCTGCTATGGCCTGGGAATGCAGTAGAAAGTAGTTCGGGCTGGCGCCGTGGCTCACTAGGCTAATCCTCCGCCTTGCGGCACCAGCACACCAGGTTCTAGTACCGGTCGGGGCGCCAGATTCTGTCCCGGTTGCCCCTCTTCCAGGCCAGCTCTCTGCTGTGGCCAGGGAGTGCAGTGGAGGATGGCCCAAGTACTTGGACCCTACACCCCATGGGAGACCAGGATAAGTACCTGGCTCCTGCCATCGGATCAGCGCAGTGTGTCGGCCGCAGCGCGCTGGCCGTGGTGGCCATTGGAGGGTGAACCAACGGCAAAGGAAGACCTTTCTCTCTGTCTCTCTCTCTCACTATCCACTCTACCTGTCAAAAAAAAAAAAAAAAAAAAAAAAGTAGTTCAAGTGCTTGGGCCTCTGTACCCATGTGGGAAAGCCCAAGGAAGCTCCTGGCTTCTGGCTTCAGATTGGTGCAGCTCCAGCCATTGCAGCCATCTGGGGAGTGAACCAATGGTTGGAAGAACACACACACTCTCTCTCTCTCTCTGCCTCCCTGTAACTTAGCCTATCAAATAAATAAATTAAATCTTTAAAAATAAATAAATAAATACACCAAAAGCAAGAATTGAATATACTATGTTCTTGGGTGCTCATGTAGTATAAAACTAGAATATAATGTCTAAGAAAGGATAATATCTAAAATAAAACACAGTGTCCTAAATAGCACTCTGGCCTTAGAATCAGCCCTTAAGGCATTTGGATCTGGCTGAAGAGCCCATGAGAGTATTTTAGGCATGGAAAACCAAGACATTCTGGAAAAAAACAAAAAACAAAAACAAAAAACAAAACTGAAATGAAAGATCTTTGTGAGTGAGATCCCAGTGGAAAATACAGGCCATCAAAGAAGGAGATGCCTTTCTCTGAAGGGAGGAGAGAACTTCCACTTTGACTAGGACCTTGTCTAACTAAAATCGAAGTCGGTGAACTCAAAAAGCTTCCATAGCCTTGGCAGCTCATGACTAGAGCCTAGGGTGAGTACTGATGCCATAAACAAGAGTGTCAGTTTGTTAACAACAGGAGTCACTGTGCACTTACTCCTCATGTAGGATCTCTGCCCTTAATGTGTTGTACAATGTGCATTAATGCTATAACTAGTACTCAAAAAGTACTTTACACTTTGTGTTTTTGTGTGGGTGCAAAGTGTTGAAATCTTTACTTAATATATACTAAATTGATCTTCTATATATAAAGATAATTGAAAATGAATCGATGTGAATGGAATGGGTGAGGGAGCTGGATATGGGAGGGTTGTGGGTGGGAGGGAAGTTATGGGGGGGAAGCCACTGTAATCAAAAAGCTGTACTTTGGAAATTTATATTTATTAAATAAAAGTTAAAAAAATATAATAAAAAGTTAAGTGGGTGATAATAACAAGTTCTTTTTTTTAAAGATTTATTTATTTATTTTAGAGGTAGAGTTGCAGAGAGAGAGAGAGAGAGACGGAGACAGAGACAGAGGCCTTCCATCCACTGGTTCCTCCCCAAATGGCTGAAACAGCCAAAGCTGTGCTGATCTGAAGCTAGGAGCTTCTTCCAGGTCTCTCATGTGAATGCAGGGGCCCAAGCACTTGGGATATCTTCCACTGCTTTCCCAGGTGCATTAGCATGAATGACGGATTGAGGTGGAGCAGCTGGGTGTAGAACCTGCACCCATATGGGATGCCGGTGCCACATATGGAGGCTTAACTTACTAAGCCATAGCGTCAGCCTCACAAGTCCTCTTCTTAGACCTGGGAGGCAGGGCCCTGTTCCTATGAAGAGTGTGATTGTTGGACCCATGAACTAAGCTGGGGCAGGAAACCTTCTTTCCTTCCCACCAGCTGTGTGACTTTGGGCCAAAAAAAATTTTAGCTTCCCAGTATCTTCGTTTCTGCAGTGATTTATATGGAAACAATGTCAATGTCTGTGTATAAACTTTTTATAAAGACTAAATCAAATAATTCATGTAAACAAGAATAGCAAATATTTGCAAAGCAACATAAATGTTAATATACATTAATATACATACTTATACTATTTTTCTCTTCTGGTGTATTTATTATGATATTTAACCAGTGTACTGGTCAACAACTACTTTTTCTATTCCTAGAAATTCTACATGACTGCTTTAAATATCCTCCTTTTATTTTCTTAAAAGTGCTCTGCTTTTCATCATAGTTATAATTCTCTTATTTTCCTAATTTTAATCATAATTATTTTCTAGTCTCTTTCAGAGTTTTCTGTAATCTGAAATTTGCCATGTGCTAATTACCCTCTTTGTAGCATCTGCTGATTCCACATTATATTTTATTTCTTATGTAATTTGTGCTTTCCTCTTATGAGCTCATGATCTTTAAATATTTATTTTTGATGTGGCTGAGTTGCTTTTCATATAGGAGTTAGTGGACCTTTGGTATGAATGCTCCTCTGAGCAAGGCTGAACTTCTGCCTGCTTTATGCGTTTATGGTGGCCCTGGATTATCTTATGATATTAATTTCTTTAGTAGTAACTGAATCACACAAGAATAGATTTGCAACTCACACTTAAAGCAGTAGATGTAGGACAGCTTCTTTGCCTCATCCTAGACTGAAGAGGTACACTTTGTAAGCTCCTGCCTCACCTAGAGGCATCAGTTTTTGATCCACGTCTGTCTTCCCATTGCCATGAGGCCTCATCTCCAAATTTTGCTGTGCATTAGGACTCATCCCTCTCCCCACAGCTGCAAAGGCTTCTATCTAAGATTTAAACACTCTGTGAATGAAGAGTTAACTTGTTCTCAGATTTACCACACTGCCTTCCTGCAGCCAGAATATATTTCTTCTTTCTTTTCCTGATAAAGGAATGGGATTTTCTTTGTTATCATTTTCTTCATAATTGTGCCAGCGTTTAGAGTTGGATTCAGCTATATCAATTTAGACTGTTGTATTTAGGGATGTTCTTTAACTGCTTTTAGTAGAATGACGTAATTTAACAATGAAAACAAACACACAAAAAAGCAACACTCTCGCTTAAAGGCATATAGTTTTCCATTCATTAGTTATAATTGTTGAATTTCTACAAAGAACAGTCTATTCTGCTAGAGATACCATGGTGAGTCCTTGACTTCCCAGAGTGTACATTTTAATAAAATAAAAGTCTTAAATAAAATGTAGGAAATTGAAAGCAAGATGGTGCAAACAATGTATATATTATAAACAATTAGATTTATTTCTGAAATTCAAATATACTAGGAAATATCCTACCTAATTAAATTAAAATAATCAATGTTTTAGTGATAATATGATCATATTATATTTCAAATTATGAAAATTTATTTTTTTTGACAGGCAGAGTTAGACAGTGAGAGAGAGATACAGAGAGAAAGGTCTTCCTCAGCTGGAGGCTTACCACTTATTATTTAATTATTTAAATAATCAGCTGTGCTGATCTGAAACCAGGAGCCAGGTGCTTTGTCCCTGGTCTCCCATGCAGGTGCAGGGCCCAAGCACTTGGGCCATCCTCCACTGCTTTCCTGGGCCACATCAGAAAGCTGGACTGGAAGAGGAGCAGCCGGGACAGAATCTGGCACCCCAACCAGAACTAGAACCCGAGGTACCGGCACCGCAGGTGGAGGATTAGCATAGTGAGCCATGGCGCTGGCCATGAAAATTTCAATACCTATTTCTGGTAAAAACTCAGGGAATACTAGGGTTAGTGTTACCACTAAAATAGCAAATACAATGAAGGTTCCCATTGTATATCACTCAGCATTATTTAGAAGTGCTAGTCATGAAATTAGAGAAGGAATATCATATACAATTTTATAACTGATAAAATATTATTATTTTATAATTATAAAATTGTAAAATTTTAGTAAAAAGGTAAAGAAACACATAGAAATTCTCAATAAGCTGGATGTAAAAATATAAATTCTTTTGAAATAAAAAATGGACAAAATGATTCCTATTGCAATAATGTTTTAAAACTTTCCATATGTTTCAGAATAGAAAAATTATATTGAGGGAGGAATAAAAGTCAATTTGAGTTAGTGAAATGACATGCTTCCTCCTTGACAAGAAGTCTCAATATATAACCATATCAATTATTCCAATTAACTCATTTTATGGGAGATGACAGAAAATTTATTGGCTTTATAAGAGTAAATGGACAAGAGTAGCCAGTAGGAGTGGGAGTTTGGAACAGCAATATCTGCACCCCATTACTCCCCTGCTTTGGATCCAGTTTCCTCTTAATGTGTATCCTGGGAAGCAGCAGGTGATGGCTCAAACATCTGGGTTACTGTCACTCATGTGGTAGACCTGGATGGAGTTCTGGTCTCCTAGCTGTTGTGGGAATTTTAGGAGTGAATCAGTGGGTACTCCAAAAAACTCATACTTTTAATTCTATTTTTCACAAACTTTTTAAAGTATCCTCTTACGTTTCTCATTTATGTTTTATATCCATTGTGGGGTCACTATAGCCCTTCTCCATATGTTCTCCTTGAGAAATCAAACATAATTGGGTACCCATTGTGATACTGTGGCAGAAGGGAAAAAAAAAGTCTCTGAACCATGATCTCACTTTTAGAGTCTGGAAGAGCCACACAACATTCATTAGTCAAAGCAAATCACGTGGCTCTCCCTGAGTTTCAGAGGACAGAAGTTTGTAATCTGCCTCTGGGAAGAGTACCACATATAGGGTATGAAATACAAGTCATCAGTAATATGATCTGCCACCTCCAACCAAAGAAGAAAACCCAATTATCACCCAATTAAAACATTGAACTTCAGCTTCAGATCTCTGAGAGGTGTCACATCGTGCCTATATTAGATTTGAATAACTTTCCTCTTGAACTAGGAGGAGCACATAAAATAAAAGGGAAATTATGTATCCTGCCCCCCACATACACACACTGAAGAAGCAGTGATGAGGTCAGCCCTGAAGCGCATCATTCCCACTGAGAAATGCAAACTAGGAGGGGGCAGAGTAGCCTGCAGTCAAGTTGCTGCAGTATCCCTACTTGTAGACAGAGTGCTGCTTGTAGAGCCCTCCTTCTCCTTGGGAGCAGTCCCTATTATTCTCAGTGGCCCTTGACTCTTCTCTCAAGGAGGTTCTTTCTCTTTTCCTCCTCAACTGTTTCTTGTAAGATTGATAAAGATTGCAGAACTGCAGTCCCTTAACTGTTCTCAGGCTAGTATGTATCTTAACAGTGTTTTCAGTTTGAAAGTGTTACAGTCTTACTGAAGCCAGATAGGTGTCCATTTTGACAGTTCAATACAAAAATGTATTCATCTTCTTATTTAATTGAGTTCAATTAGCTTCATGTGCTAGGATTCATACAACTTTTTTAGGACTTGGCTCAGTACCCTTAAATGGCCAGCTTGAGTTTTCAGGCTGAGATTTAGAAACATCCATGTCCAGTTTTCTTTGCCTGAATTTACTGTATGCTAATGATCAATTCAGTTTTCTACAATCTTCATTTGGGCCTTGCCATGAGGCTGAGATTTACTCATTCTCTGTTGTGCAGTCTTTCTTAGCTTTATATTCCCGAAAAGATGAGAAATAATTTCTTCTTCCCACACTAACATATCAGCATTTCTAGATGCTTTTGTCTGTGAAAACAAGAGAATGCTTTAAAAAAATTCACCTCCTTTAAAAATTTTACTGAGAGGCTGGTGTTGTGGTGTAGCAGGTAAAGCCACTGCTTGTGATGCTGGCATCCTATATGGTCACCAATTCAAATCCCAACTGCTCCACTTCTGGTCCAGCTCCCTACTAACACACCTGGGAAAGCAGCAGAAGATGGCTCAAATACTTGAGCCCCTGCAACCCACATAGGAGACCCATAAGAAGTTCCTGGCTCCTGATTTCATCCTGATCCAGTACTAGCCATTGTGGCCATCTGGGAGTGAACCAATAGATATAAGATCTCTTTCTCTGTCTCTCTTTCTCTCTCTGTAACTCTGCCTTTCAAAAATAAATACAGTAACTCTTAAAAAAAAGGAACTTCATCAACTTTTGAGGCTGTCCGGCAGGACTGGGGGTCTGTGGGCCCTTTAGACAAAGGTAGAATGTTTTGCACAAGCAGGGGACAAGTTTTGTACAATCAGGCTGCAAGCTGTGGCTAGAAAGCTTGTTTGGAGACCTGCTGGCATCTTTCCCCACTACAGCTTCCTGTTTTGTACACGTGAGCCTGTGGTTTTTACCACATCTTCAAGTTAGTTGCAATTTCTACCCAAAGCTAGCAAAGGAGGGGGGCTGAGCCCCCTAACAGGGGCTATCTTCACGAGACCTGCTATCTCCATGGGCCCCAAACCAATTAACATGCAGTATGTGAAATCCCTGTCCAATGGCACCCCCATAGAATGACCAAATGAAAAGATAGTGATTCCTTAAAAACCCTGGGCACATCCTGAAAGCCAGTGTCCTGTCGGGGACACTCGGTCTCTTCTTGGACTAGATGTTTCACTGTCGCTTTGCAAACCAAAATAAGTTCCCGAGCTTCTTATTTCTGTACTATGCTGAGGAAAAGAGCCCATGAAACTTGCACCAATAACCACCATCTCTTCTGCTATCTGTAACAACTTTTAAATTTAATTCATTTGCAACTCAGACAGAGACAGCCACTTTTTACCCAAAATTTGAGAAATCATTTTGAAAAATGGCAATACCCAATGTTTGAAAGATTTTTTAAAAATAGACACTATGAGGTAGATTTGTAATGTATAAATGTATAAACTTTCAAGAAGTTGTTTGGATAACACCTACGGATAATCTTTAAAGTGGGAATGTCTTTCTTTCCCAAAAAGTTACTCATCTTAGTCATTAAGATAATCATGCACGAATGTATGTTTTCATGTAGAAAATATTTCACTTGGGTAGAAAATATTTCCTTTTGATGGTCACAGAAGTGTAATTTATTTAATGAAAACCTAGAAATATTAATAGTAACTAAGAAAAAGAAAATTGTTAAACCACGAATCAACTCTAGAATCAACTATAATGAAGTCATTAAAATAATATTATATTAATCTCTGGTTCTAATAGATGTTATGCTATAATGCTAAAGAAACACATCATTCAACAGTATGTATAATGGCATTATAAAGCCCCAAATATGTTGATTCTGTCTTGATTAAAATTACAGTTGAAACCACATGCCATAGTTTTCAAATGGTGCTTGGTGGAAAACTTTGGCTATAATAATCTGTTTATATTGTGAGACTCTGAGAGTGCAAAGCTGGAACTTTGCTGTTACCCTTTGTTTAGAAAGATAAGGAAGAAGGTTAAAGACTATTTGCATTCCATTACCATAAATATTAACTTAAATCATCATGTTTCCTGTCTCTTGTTATCATAAAGCTGAATTTCTTGTTGTTTACTACAAAGGACAAAGGACTTCAGTATAAAACCCACATTTCTGTTTTAATAGCTTGTTTCCCTCAAGAATTGTTGACTTCCATCTTCCAAATCACACATTTGCTCTACAACATCAGAATTCTAAGACTGTTTGTTGTACAGGACTCCTGTTCACTTGAAGTTATAAACCATGTTTGTCATAATTATTTGAATTTACTCATGAGCCTTATGATAGTTAAGCAGATATTATTTATTTTGTTATATTTAACCAACCAGCATATAAAAATCTTTTAAGTATTATATTGTTAGAAATGCATTTTAAAATGCCTTCCTCTTTGGAAAAATAAAAGAGGAGGATAACATAAGAAATTAATTTAAAAATACAACATAAATTCATTCTACCACAGTAGGTGTGCTTTAAATTATATATTTATATATACATGTGTGTAGTATAATCAATTCAGGGATATGTTATATATACTTCAGAATAGATCATAAATCTATTTCCATGACAATAACATCTATCCAATCAGTTTGAATGGAGGAAAGTTTTAAATTTTGTGTGTTAGATGAATTTTCATGTTTTGTGTAATACACAAAATATAAATACTGGTTATAATTGAGAGTCAGGATTTCTGTTTCCTTCATTTTGCCATCAATTCCTTGCAGATTACATTTTATTCTTCTTTATTTAATGTTGTGGCAGCCACATCATGGTACTTGGGAAAAATTTTTCTACCAGAATTAATGAGTACAACTAGATCCTTGCCCAGGTCACCTCCAATTTTCATCAAGTGCCTGGCCGTTGCTTATGGCTCACTGTTATTCCCTGTGGCTCAGCTAGCATTATCAAGCAAGCCACATCTAAAATGTTTAAATATTTTATACAGAAATTAAAGCTTTGTCTTGCAAAAAGGTGATTTTTGAATTCTCCTTCTTCTGGTCATCTGAAAATGGAATTTAAATTGAAAAATCATTCATTTTTTAATTCTCAGTTAGTTATGCTTTTCCCCTACCGACTGATGGCTTTAAGTCCTCTTTGGCATCAGTGAGAATTGGGGCCATGCAGCTTGCCCTGGACATCTGTGTTAGACTCTATCACTTCTTTGTTTTGATCTTAAAAACCTATCTGCCTATTGCATTTTTCTAACAACAACATCAAAAACCTGACAAGTCCACATGACATTAATGAGATGGGGATTTTATATTGTTTTGAAGCTTCAAGATACCAAGTACTTTCACTGCTAAGCATATAAATGTCTCACTCTCATATACATTTTGTTTTCTCCAATGTTTTGCTTAGGGTGCTGTTCAAGCCCTTTGGCCTTTTGTGCCTGGTGTGTAGTCCTTGTTATGACTTGAATAATTCTCAGGCAGCTTGACTTACAGAATTCATGATGTCTGGAGACAGGTCTTTTTAAAATTCTTGCATCGCCGTTATCTAAACATTTTATGAAATGGCAATTTAAAATATTTCAGTGGATTCTTGGCCAAAATAATAAAAGTATATTATGAAGAGTTTTCAAAATACTTAGAAGGGGCACTTTGTGATATGCACACTTTTTCAGATACTTAAGTTACTTTGGGCTTCTTGTTAGTAGGATAACAATCTCTAAAGCAAAAAGCTCATGTTGTATAATAAGACCTTTTAAAAACTATTTATGTATTTTAGCTTTAGGCTTTTGTACAACCCTTGGGTGGGCATTTGAAGACACCAAAATATAGCCACAGGGGGCTTGGGGATTAAATAATAAGTGGTAAGCCTCCAGCTGAGGCTTTGTGTTTATCATTATTATCTTGGTACAGAAAATATTCAGACTGGTAATGAATCTGGACTACCTGCTGTGGGGGATTGCAGCCTCACTGTAGCATTTAATAAAACATTATCACTAGACTTCAGTGAGACTATATTGATAAGAACTGCCTTTAGAAGATGTCGGAAGAGTAAGCTATTGAGGTAGAGAATACAAACTCTAGAAATAATGAAATAAAAACAGGATTCACGAAAGTAGAGATAACGTTTTGGCCAGACTACTAAAAAACAGTAAATTTAAAAAATAAAATAGAAAAGAAAAAACACCCAGCAACCTACCTAAAACTCAGTACTTAAACAAATAAAGGGAGTGAAAAAATGGAAGTCCCAGATTGCAAGCAAAGCAAGACATGAATGAGAGAAAATATATTACTTTCATAGAGCACAGAACAGTTCTCTAAATGAGGGACTGAAAGATGGGCTCAGCAACCTATGGACTAGATCTTTGGTTTCATGAAGCTTAGAATGGTATGAGGATTCTTTGGGTCAGGTTTCTTGCACTTGGGCTTCACCGTACTGTATTGTTTTGCTAACATCAGTCTTCTTTACATCATACTTTATGTCCTTTGTTTGGAGGCAGTACATGCTAAAAATTCAGAGTAATTATTATAACAGATCTTTTCCCCTAGATTACTCTGAAATCTGCCCTAGTTGCTGGTTAGCATAATTTGAAATGCTGACCCTAGCTCATAAATTCCATTGTGAAGAATCATAACTGCCAGAGAAACTGCTCTTCTGGGCTGGAAATTTCAGCAGGAAGTTGTTTTGGAGGTCTCAATTATTTGTTGGCATTGTTTAGGAATCTTATGTTAACAATTTAGCGCTTAATACTGTGTTAAAGGAAAGATTCCTTCTCCTAGTTCAATAGATTCTTACTTAATTAACCTTTAGTGCTTCAAGTAAGACACACATCTTTAAAACATTTATGCTCTGCTAGCTATACATTATTAGAGTTGTTTCTACCACTAACAATGGTCTAAAGTGCTTACTTAGGAAATGCATTAACTCTTATAGGTCATCAAGATATCATTGAGAACATCATTTTTTTAATGAACTAAATGCTGTGTTCTTGACCTTTAAGCCTGTATCTTTGCTAGAGAACCAAGTGTCTACTAACTTCTAAGCAATGAACAATTATTGAATTAATATGTATTTTCTTTTAATTCCAAAGTTGAATATTAAATAAAAATTCCATAGGTGGGCCAGTCTGAATTTCTGACTCTTCTACTTTGTTAGGAAAGATTTTACTTTCAAATGCTAATTTAAGATTATAGCCTTAATGAAACAAAAAAAAATAAATTTCATAGCCCTAGCATGAGCAGAAAAAAATTCATCAATTATTCTTCCCTGACTGACTGTTGATGAGCAACTTGATATGTTATCCCTCTTAGTATTTTTTTTTGTTTGTTCTACTTAATACTTTTGGTTGAATACTGT